>NW_016107391.1:4048347-4075550 GCF_001604975.1 Cebus imitator
CATTGCTGTGCTATATTCAGGAGACCCATCTCACAACAAAAAAAAAATAAAGAAAAAAAAAAAAAAAAAGGAGAAAAAAAAAAAAAAAAAAAAAAAAAAAAAAAAAAGCAGGATTTGAAATCCTAGTCTTTGACAAAACAGACTTTAAACTGATAAAGATCAAAAAAGACAAAGAAAGGCATTATATATTGGTAAAGGGATTGATGCAACAGGAAGAGCTAACTATCCCCCAATACAGGAGCATCCAGATTCATAAAACAAGTTCTTAAAGACCTACGAAGAGACGTAAACTCCCACACAACAATAGTGGGAGAGTTTAACAGCCCACTGTTTATATTAGACAGATCAACAAGACAGAAAATCAACAAGAATATTCAGGTCTTGAACTCAGCTCTGGACCAAATGGATCCAGTAGACATCTACCAAACTTTCCACCCAAATCAACAGAAACACATTCTTCTCAGTGCCACCTGGCACTTATTCTAAAATCGACCACATAATTGGAAGTAAACCACTCCTCAGCAAATACAAAAGAATGGAAATCATAACAAACAGTCTCTCAGACCACAGTGCAATCAAATTAGAACTCAGGATTAAGAAACTCACCCAAAACCACACAATTATATGGAAATTGAACAGCCTGCCCTTGAATGACTCCTGGGTAAATAATGAAATTAAGGCAGAAATCAAGAAGTTCTTTGAAACTAATGAGAAGAAAGAGACAATGTACCAGAATCTCTGGGAAACAGCTAAAGCAGTGTTAAGAGGGTATATTATAGCACTAAATACCTACCCTAACATCACAATTAAAAGAACTAGAGAAGTAAGAGCAAACAAATCCGAAAGCTAACAGAAGAGAAAAACAACTAAAATCAAAGCAGAGAAGGAGACAGAGACAAAAAACAACAACAAAAACAAAAAACCTTAAAAAAAAATCAATGAATCCGGAATCTGTTTTTTAAAAAAATTAACAAGATATAGTGCTAGCTAGAGTAATAAAGAAGAAAAGAGAGAAGAAATCAAATAGATACAACAAAAAATGATAAAGGAGATACTACCTCTGACCCCACAGAAGTACAAACTACCATCAGAGAATATTATAAACACTTCTATGCAAATAAACTAGAAAATCTAGAAGAAATGGATAAATTCCTGGACACATACATTCTTTCAAGACTAAACCAGGAAGAAGTTGAATCCCTGAATAGAACAATAACAAGTTCTGAAATTGAGGCAGTAATCAATAGCCTACCAACCAAAAAAAGCTCACAATCAGATGGATTTATTGCTGAATTCTACCAGATATGAGTGTGACAATCATTCTTTAGTGTGTCTTATTTCATTCATTCTTTATAAAACACTTTATTGAAACACTATTTTATGTAAAAAGCTATACATATTTAGTGTATTGGACAGGGTAAGTTAGGGGATAAGTATATACCTGTGTAACCATCACGACCATCAAAGCCATACACATATCCATCACCTCCCAGAGTTTCCCCCCACTCCCCTTATTATTATTATTTGTATGTTTAAGGGGAGGGGGTGGATAAGAACACTTAAATTTCTACTCTTTTTGCAAATATTAAGTGTAATATCGTTAGCTATTCGCACTTTGCTGTATAATAGATATCAGTGACTGTCTCCAGGGCCCTGGAAATTATAGACTGGGAACAGAGTTAGAGAGGCTTCTCCTGTGTCTGCGGGACATCAACAGATAACTTCAATTTCACTTCCTGCCCTGATTTAATGCAGCTGATTTAAATTTCATAATTTATCAAATAGCATGATAGGCTGATGTTACCACAAAGGCACAGGACTACAGGTATATTTTATTGTCATCATTATGACAAAAATAAATTAGAAGTAAATGAATATCTAAGTGAAGTTTATAAGTACCAAGCTTTTGAGGAATTAGTGGAAAAAGATAATTATATCATGATACTACTTGGAAAGTAGTATATATATATATGACCTAAGTAAGGTCAAGGAAAAAGAACTAAGGAGAGCAGTATTATTAATTTATTTTCGAGACACAAAATTTGAGCTGTCAATAGAGACCAGCTCTATTTCATGCCATATAACCAATTGAAAAAGATAATTAATTATACAGAATGCAAAATGAGGTGTTTTTGGTATTTAACAGCAATCAGAAGAGTGGTGAATGTTTCTTAAGTGGAAATGCATTATAGTGATAAAGAAGAGGGAATAGTCTTTTGAAAATGTGCCTTTGCTCAGGTGCAGTCAGTGGAACAAATAATTTAATCTTTAACTTGGAGCAATCCAGTGATGATTAGTGTGAGGAAATTATTTTTACCTGTATGAGCTAACTTATTAAATCTGTATTTGTGATTGACTATATTTTGCTAGCATTTTGACATTTAAAAACCAGTACAATGCTTTGTATGGACAGAATTTGGCAAAAAAAATTATTATAAAGATGATTATAATGATAAAAGCTAATTTTATTAATCACTGATTACAAAATTTTCTTGATTCTAAGATTCCATTGATTTATTAACATTTTCTAAAAAAAAAAAAAAAAAAAGAAAAGAAAGCCTACTAGGCATCTCAAATGTAAGACACATTACAATTTCAGAAAATGAAAATATGTCTTACAATCCAGGAATTATGGTCTGATACTGTACTAAATAATTTGCACAAAAGTAATGTTGATGAAAAGAGTCAAACTCTAAAATATTTGAAGAGACTTATTCTGAGCCAAATATTAGTTACCGTGTTCCATGACAGAGCCCTTGGGAGGCCTGAGAAAAGTGTCCAAGGTGGTCACTGTTCTTCCTGACCCCTATCTCCTGAGGAGGCCACAGCTACCAGGATGAGGGAATCCTCACGCCCCGCAGGCTCCTCTGTGTACTTAAGTTTCTCTCTCGGTTTTTTTTTTTTTTTTGCCTAAAGAAACATGAATTTATTATTAAACAGTTCTGGAGGGCATACGTTTGAAATAGATCTTACTGGGCTAAAATAAAGATGCAGGTCTGAAGATAGTACAGCATTGCTTTGAAGGATGCTGACCAAGATTCTGGTACAAGCAGACCAAGCTGTGGCCCCTTATTTTTGAAGGAGTCTCCTTGAATTCCTCTTCTCTTTATAATCAGAAGCAAGACAGGAGAATGTGGTGATGAAAATTCCTCTGCACTATCCTTTGCTTGGGCTTCTGGTGCTGTCACCTTGACGACCTTATTGCGGTTTATCATTTGCTTCACCCATTTTTCAGCTTGGACGTTGAATTTCATGAAAACCACACAGAAATAACAAGCTATTAAGAGAAGCAAGCTTTCCCACCACATGATAACATTATCCAGGAAAAATAAGATCAGCATGATCAAGTCAACAATGTAGAAGGACACATCTAGAAAGAGCGACCACCAGGTCAGGTTTAAGATTTCTCTAGAAAACAGAGCACACATGCCAATAACAAAGAGGATATTAAACACTGTGGAGCCTCCCCACAGCTTGGTTTTATATATTTTAGGGAAGGATGAGACATCAACCAAATTCATTTAAGAAGTACATGGGCTTGGTCCAGAAAGGTGGGGCAACTGAAAGCCAGGGGCTTCTAGGCTCTAGGTAAATTTAAGCTTTCTCTGGTTGAGAATTGGTTGAGTTTGTCTAAAGACCTGGGATCAACAGAAAGGAACGTCTGGGTTTAGAAAAAGAATTGTGGAGACCCAAGTTCTTATTTGCAAAGGAAGCCTTCTGGTAGAGGGCTTCAGAAAGACTAGGTTGTAAAATGTTTCTTATCAGACTTAAAATCTGTATTGTTAATGCTAATGCTGGAGAGGTATAACGAGGCATATTCAACCCCCACTTCCCGTCATGGCCTGAAACAGCCTCTCAAGTTAAATTTTAAAAGAGCCCTGGATGAGGAGGAAGTCCATTCAGATGACTGGGACAGGGAAGTGGGGTGGGGGCTTAGAATTTTATTTTTGGTTTACATAATCACAATGAATCCTCACAACAATTTTATGAAATAGGAATTATGTTTCTTATTTTATAATTATCCTACAAAGGTAATTAACTTGACCAAGATCATATTGTTAGTAATTACTGGGCATAGAGTAAGCTTAAATCCTCCTGGCTTCAAAGTTCCTGCATTGCAGAAGCTGGGATCATTCATTATTTGGTGGTCATGTCATTTCTGGTTTGTAGCCCAAGGAAAGATCTTATTTTGCGTGGTTTCCTCTCTTCAATTATTTCTGAGGCTCTCTCATGTCTTAGCTCCAATCTTTCCAAGTATGTCTTACCTGGAGCAAGATTAAAATAAAAGAGGAAAACTCCATATGAATAAACACCAAGAGATAGTGGAGTGGGGGAAAGACCAGAAGATTCTTACCCAATATTTTAAGTTCTCACAGGCCAACTTGAGCAATGCAGGGAAACTTGGTGCTTTGCAGACACCACCGTGGAATAAAAAGTGCTCCTATTTATTCATGGTCTAGATTCAGTTCATCTGAGGAGCAGCAGGGGCTTTGGTCCAATTATCTTAAAAGGTTTAGACCTCCAAAAACACTTTAGGGATGGCCTAATTCCTTGCTATACAGAAGACGGGTCTCAGTAAGAGAAAGTGATTCACTCTAGTGAGTCATATAGGGAATCACTGGTAGATCTAGCAGCAGTGTTCAAATATTCTAATCAGTAATCATAATAATGACCATAATCACTACAATTTGTTGAGTATTTTACTATATGGTAGGCCCTGTACTATGAAGCCACAATTACTTTTGCACCAACCTAGTAATTGTTTTGTATGCAATTACAACAACTTTGTGAGGTTGGTCCTACTATTATCCCTACTTTATAGGTGAGGAAATTAAGGCTGTGAGAGATTAAGGCAGCAGGATTCAAATCTAGGTTTATCTGATTCCAGAGTCCATGGCTTTCTCCTACTCTTTCAATTCACAGCATGATCAATTGCATCAGCTCTCCATTGGTTTTGTCTATAATGTTTGTTTCCTCATGATGTTGACCTCACACAAGGATGGAGATACCCACATTTGCTGTGCTACTACTGACAGACAATTTATGATATTTCTATTTCATTAGCCAACTAAGTTTTCCTACAGAAAATAATTCAAAAATTAAGGTATTAGCATTTGTTCAAATGTGTCTCTTAGCTAATATGTGTCCTTTAACAAATGTTGAATATCTATCTATCTGTTTATCTATCTATTCAGTGATGGTAGAAGTGTTCTTTCCTTTTACCAATAGCTAAAGAATAAACCCTTTTAGCCAGTGAGTGGACTCCCATGATATTTGCCCCTCTTCTGTCTCTTCCTAATTCTGCGTTAATTTCATTAGTTTGGGAAAAGCCATGCCATAAGAAATTGATTTAGGCCAGTTGATTTCCCCACAGGATGTTCAGTAATTTTCATTGCAGGCCTGGAAGCCCACACTCTCTAGAGACAGAGGTAAAATTTCCTTTGTAATTGGCAATACTGCTGCTGTGATATTGTGATTGGGAATAAGGAATACATATTTGTTATGTCAACTTGAAATAATTGAAAGGGATCAGAATCCTGTTTTAAAGAGTTTAATTAAGCAAAAAGGTAAGAATGGCCATCAGGAAAACAGACTGCAAAATGAGATCAGTGCTTTGAAGTTAAAAGTTAAGGTCTTGCTTATGCAGGCAGAAAATAAAGAAATTTAGTAGAATAATAATACATTATATGCCAGGCTGGTTTATGAGTTACAACAATTTAATTAGATATGGTTTACTTCTGTATAGCTTAGTTACTTTTCTTTACAGCTTGTTTCCATTTTCTTTGCAATTTAAAAGAGTGTATTTAATATTCTGTTTCAGACAATGTGATAGTCATGAAGTCTTTGTGTGAGAGAGGAAAGAGGGAAGTTAATCTGTGATGAAGATCAACAGTCAAGAGGGAAGCGTTTTTCCCTACTACCATTTAGTCATGTACAACTTTTTACAAAACGATAAAGGTAGGTAAAAGGCTAATGTATAATCAAAAGTAAAGGTTACAGCTGCCTAGGTTACAGCTGTCATTTATGTGACTCAGGTCCATAATCACGTTTCCTTAAATTTCAAAATGTTATAAAGTTCCAACAGATTAGATTTTGAATTACGCATTTCCAAAGGCCTTTGACCTTTTCCTGGCACACACCTCCTAAAACCCTTGGAATCCTCAGAGCGATAAGTGTTATCACTTATCACTAGTGAGATGACTGGTGGCTTGGGGCCACTAGAAAAAAGACCAAGGCATGATTAGAGGATTGGGACTTTCAGCCCCATTGACAGTTCTCTGGAGTGTGGAGAGGGGCTGGTGGTTGAGCTGATCGCCAATGCCCAATGATGTAACCAGTCATGCCTAGGTAATGAAGCCTCCATAAAAAGCCCAAAGGACAGGGTTCAAAGAGCTTTCAGGTTGGCAAACACATCCACATGCTGATAGGGTGGCATACCCCAACTCCACAAAGTCAGAATCGCCTGTGCTCAGGATACTTCCAAATCTCCCCTTATGCATCTTTTCATTGGCTATTCATCTATATCCCTTATTAATAAGCCAGGAAATGTAAGTAGTGTTTCCCTGAGTTCTGGGAGCAGGGCTAGCCAATTAATTGAACCTGAGAGGAGAGTCATGGGAATCCTTAATTTATAGCCCCTTGATCAGAAGTGTAGGGCAGCATCCAGAGGAAAAATATTTATTATTAGAAAAGCCACACAAGAGGGCTTCTCTTCCAAGAGGAAGGCAAGGTATGGGAGCCAGCCTGGAAAGACAATAAGGCTTTAGCAAAGTGGGGCAGGCAAATGCAATAAGTACTCAGGAAAATGGTAAAAGCCAGCTATGGGAAAGGGACCTTGCCCTGACCCAGCAGGGCCTCTTGACTGTTTTTAATACAAATTGAAGTTTAAGTGGCTATAGGGCAATTGCCCTGTCTTTTAGCTGCTGAAGCTCAAGAGGCAAACCTATGGGAATCTCATGGCTCTCAAAACTTAGAGAAGTTCTCTGGGGGCTCTTTATATTGATACACTATGACTGCCCTTGCTCCCCAAATCAATTAAAACAAAATACATCCTGCAGTACAGTTAGCAGGGATAGGAGCTACTCTAAATAAAACCTACATTCTCCCTGTAGGAGGCAGGTGGGCCCTGCCATATAATAGCACCCAGTGGAAACCAGTCTCAGTGACTGGCTTTGTCCCCAGTTGATATAGAACTCAGAAGTAACCAAGTCATGGCCAATTGTAACAATGTCTGTCCTTCATAACGTCTGGTATGTGGGCAAGGGTAGATTCTGAAAAAGCAAATACCTCTGCAATTTTTACTGATTTGCTCTGTAATGAAACTGAATAAATATACATGATCATATTGTGATATGGTGTAATACTGGTGGCGTTGGTAAAATTTACTTCGTGTAAATAAGTTTTATGATAACACTCATATTGATAATCACATATATTGGGAGACTAAGTTAAATTGTCCTTAGGATGTGATACCTATGGGTAATGACTGGCCTGAGGAGGAATTTGATGTAGTTAAACATCAGCTGATTTCTGTGTTAAACAGTTTTGCACAAGCTCATGACAAGGTACAAGTGGCAGTAGATGAGGAGGGAAAATAATACGTGAATTAGTGTAAGAATATACAAATGTACGTAGTGTCTTTATAGGGAAAGATGTTTCTTTAAATCTATCCTTACTCCACCCTGGCTTCTCCAAATATTAGCCATACTTGTATTGGTATTCTTGTTATAGCTATTCTATAAATGTCACATTAAACGTAAGCACTCAGATAAGATTTTTTTTGCTGCAAGGAGTCAGTGGCTAGCGACCAGGCAAGAAACAATAATAAATGTAATATAAATAATAAGAAATGTAATATAAACACACATATGTATGTTTTGTTCTCTGCTCCCAGTTCCTGGCACAGAACTCCTAAAATCTGTGTAATTTCTTGAGTGATAGGGGTGCTAGAATCTTTTGTTCTAATATTTTGTCTTTGATCTAATTTCTGCCACAGAGCTCCTAAGACCTTTTTAATTTTCTGAGCGGTAGGAGTGTCTGACACAGAGCTCCTAATCCTTTGGAATTACCTGGGTGGCTGGAGCATCTCTTGTTCTAATGAAGCAGCTCTTGGTGGGCTCCTGGTTGGGAGCTGGTCACCAGAAAGACCAAACCAGGATCATAAGCTTGGAGCTTTCAGCCCTACACCCCTTATTCAGCTGATCAGGCAGAAGCACAGGTTATAACCTACTGCTTTGCAATTGACATCTGAAGGGAGGGAATTCTTGTGGGACTGAGCCCTTAACCTGTGGAATCTAACAACTCTAACTCTAAGTAGTGTTAAGATTGGATTTAATTATAGCCCACCCCAGCAGATCACCTGAAGTCAGGAGTTCAAGACCAGCCGGGACAACATGGTGAAACCCTGTCCTTACTAAACATTTTTTAAACAAATTATCTGGCATGGTAGCTCATGCTGGTATTCCCAGCTACTTGGGAGGCTGAGGCATGAGAATCACTTGAACCTGGGAGGCAGAGGTTACAGTGAGACAAGATCATGCCACTGCACTCCAGCCTAGGCAACAGAGTGAGACTCAGTCTAAAAAAAGCAAAACAAGAAAAGAAAATTAAGAGCAAAATGAGAACCCTAATTCCAGGAAATGTTACAAAAGGAGAAGTTTAAAAGAATTACAACGAAACTAAGAATAAATGATGTTCAATACAACATCTTATTTTAAGGTTACTTAAATCTTCTTTTTAAATATTTTTAACATTTTATCATTTTAATTGTGATTCTTAAAAAAGCATACAGAAAATAATGAGTCACATTTATCTCCCAGTTTTATTCAATGTTAATATTTTGCTTTGTTTTTGGTTTTGTTTTTTAAAGAACTAGGACATTAAGAGTATAACTGTCTCCCACCCAGCCATTTCCATCTCACCTCCCTTTCAGGGATAACCTTTATCTAGAAGTTGATGCTTATCACTCCTGTAGTTATTTTTTCTTTCACTATATGTATACATGTATATTTGTGTGTATAAATACATTTTTACATAAGCAGGAAGAATAATAATAATAAATTTGTGTCTGCTGGAGAATTGCTTGGTGTGTGGAGAAAAAGCCAGACACATTTTGGTGACCAGGGAAGTCTTCTGTGTTGAGTGGTGTGTGAAAGTAGGAAAAACAGTTTGTTTTTTTTCTTCATATATCAGACAATTACCAACTCCAGTATTTTCCTACATGATTTTGAAATTGCCTAATTTCCACTCAGAGCCCTGTACTAACAGCTTTTTATGTAGACTGTCACTGTGATGGAGCATCTGACAGGATCTCCAAGGGAAGGTCTGGTATTATACAGCTTCGTGTGGAGGTCAGGTAGAGTACTGAAGTTGTCAGGCCAAACTTTTCTTGCTACCCAGACTTCCCTTCCTTCAGATGTCAATTGCAAAGCAGTAGGTTGTGACCTGTGCTTCTGCTTGATTATTTATTTATTTTCATAAATATTTATTGTGACATAGCCATACCCATTTGTTTACATAGTATATCTGGCTGAGTGAAGTAGTTGTGGCTGAAACTGTACGCAACACAAAGACTAAAATATTTACTACCGGACCCTTTACAGACCCCTGGCCTAGTGGATCTGTGCTCACTTTCAGGATTTCTCACTGAAGTAGGAGCAAAATGGGTATCCTCTTTGCCACCTCCAATTCAACACTTGGTAGCTAGTGTAGGTAAAGCTGAACTACCAGGGAAAAATACAGATGCATAGGATGTGCTCTCTGTACTCAACATAACATTCACTGTGGATCCTTTTTCAAAGAGAAGCATTCTTTCCATATCCCTCCCTGCCCATATTATTTTCTCTGAGAAAAGAATCCAGCTAGTGTTAGCACTTGTAATTCATGACATTTATATAGCACCACACAGCATGCATAGCCTACACATAATTTTATTGAATCCAGAGATTAGAATCATTGTTTTCTTTCCACATTTGGGAGTGGGAAGGGGGAAGGCAGAGTGAGTCAAAAGCTGGAAATGAGAAAAAGTTTCCCAAAGCTTTAAACACAGTAGAATAGTTATTTTGCTGTGGACCAACTGGGTAAAGACATGGCATAAACAATGTGGATTCACTAAAAACCATTATCATGAGCATGATTCATGGGTGTGTAAAAAATTTAAACAAAAATTCCTTTACCCAGTAGTCAAATTTCTCGAATTTATGACTCACTCATCATACCCTTTTATCATCTGGAACTAAATCAAATATTCAGGTTCCATCATGTTTTGGATATTTCAGGTCTTAATTTATCATTTCTCTCCTTAAAGGGCTCTCAGGGAGAGGACAACATTTTGATGGATTATACATTTCAATCTTTCACAAGCACGGTTGCATCCTATTGCCTGGTGTTAAAAGTAAAGATTGTTTCCTTTCTACAAGTAAGCTTTAAAGTCCTATTCATTAACGTTTTAGATTATTTAATGGCCTTATATATGATGTAGTTTACAATGATATCATCATCAAAAATGTATGTTGCTGCCACATAAAACTAAAGAAAGAAAAACTCTATCAAAAGAGGCACCTCTTTTTATAAAAAGTACCTCTATTAGTACGAACATACTGCAGTGTTTAAAGATGCAGAACATGGTACAAATAAATGGACATGACTGGTTGTGTTTCCCAGCCTGGCTACATCTTCACATTACTGTAATTAATTCTATTAATGAAGGACAATTCTGACACCTGAAAGTGTGACTTGATTTTTAAAATCCAAAAAGGAACATGTCTTCTTGCTTAAATGGAGTTATTAAAATACTGAGTAAGCATGGACTTCCCAAAAGGTAGCAGAACTTTGCTTATCATCTAGACTTAAAATTAAAAGTAGCTTTATGTTAGATTTTAATAAATTGTATAATGTCTATATTTTATTTTATATATAAACATACATCATCCTTTTTTATGTAAGATATATATATATATATATATATATATATATATGGTTATCAGGATATCACTGTGGTTTAATTAATTTTTAAATATTAACAAGGCAATATAAATCACAATTTTGTAGGTACAGCTGGTTGCCTACATAACATTTATTCCCTACCTTAAACTTCTTTTTCTCTACTAAAATTCTAATTTTGTTTGGCTACACACTATCTTCAATAGGGTCATTTACTTCAGGGAAGAATAAGCCCTGATTGGTTTAAATTAATCTCGTGATTTATTGCATGTAAGGCAGGCCAGTGGCTATCAACAGAAGTCAGCTAAGGGCTTTTTTTGTGAGATGGTTCTTTCTCATTTGAAAAGTTTATAAGATAGAACATTAAGAACTTGTAATGTAAAATGATTTTTTAATGTTAGCAGTTATGTTGGCAAGATTAGCGTTTCTTTTTACCTTATTAGATGGTTANTTATAAGAAAAAGTTTATTACTGAACATTTTCAATGTCTACATGGGATAGCTAAAACTGTGGCAGGCATATTGAGACTTCATGCAAGGAACTAGGGAAGGACAAGGCCAACAGTCTGAAGATGATGCAAGGCAAGGAAGGAATCATGATGGCATCATGAGCCAAGATTAATCAACCATGGCGTTAAGCTGTTCTGACAATTCTTGATAGAAGAAATGGTTTAGCTTCTTTAGTATCTAAGCCAACTTATATTAATGTGTCTGTTAACTTGCAGCCTAAAGCAGCCTGACTGGTGCATGCCTGACCATCCAGCTACTACTTGGGTTCCTCTCAAAATAGTAATATTAACCCTAAGAAAGAAAGTAGACACACTGTCACTTCAATATGCCATCTTCAACCATCTAGTGGGCATCTACTGATTTTAATTTTCTTTAAGTCTAAGTAATAACTAGTATGTTCTTAGTGTCCTGCACTTAACCAAGCTGATCGTTTGAGGAGAAGATATTTCTCTACTGTGACAAGTTCTATTTCCTAATTAAGGTACAATTAATGCTCTGAAGAACTCACACATGGTAACAAAAAAGAGATAGAGTGTTGACAATTACAAAGCATCAGTGATTAAATGAGTGTTAGAGGCTGATATAATTCGACTCTGTGTCCCCACCCGAATCTGATCTCGAATTGTAATCTCCACATGTCAAGGGAGGGATCTGGTGGGAAGTGACTGGCTGATAAGGGTGGTTTCCCCTATGCTGTTCTTGTGATAGTGAGGGAGTTCTCATGAAATCTGATTGTTTGTTAAGTGTCTGGCATTTTCCCAGTGCTCACTTTTCCTTACCCGCCACCATGTTAGATGTGCCTTGCTTCTCTTTCTGCCATGATTGTAAGCTTCCTGAGGCTGCCTCTGCCATGCATAATTGTGAGTCAGTTAGACCTTTCTTTATGAAGTACCTAGTCTCAGGTATTTCTTAATAACAGTGTGAAAATGGACTAATACAGAAACCATATTGTGAGGGTATCTTTTTAATCATTAACCAGCTGAAAATGTGAATGTTTCTTACTAGAACTAGCACACACTGTCTTAAATTTCAAAAAGAAGCATATAAATATCTTTGTTTAGGAATGGAAACATATACAGGTTGTACATATACGTCTCCAAATTATGTAGAAAATGTGTATATGCTTAGTTGGCATTATACACTTTTATATGAGTGTATTCTCTCTCACACAGATGTACATATGTACATTGAACAGACACATGCAAACACATATGTAAACACATGGAGAAAGTTCTGGAAGAATTACCCCAAACTATGAATTCTTCTCTGGATGTTAAAGTAGTAGAGATAAGTTGAAGGACATAGAGACAGGAGGGCACCAGAAGATATGATATCTATGCTATGACTTTATACTTTCTATGAAAAGCACAAGATGTTTTATTATATGTGTATATATGACTTATAGTTTCAAGAGCATTAAACTGCTCATACTTTTTGATTTAGTAATTTCTCCTTTACTAACTCATCATATAAAAATAATGTTAAATGTGGAAAAGATTTACATACAAAGATAATTTTCTAAGAATTATTTATAATAGAAAATACGGGAAGAAGCCAAGATGGCTGAATAGACACAGTCAGGAAGAGCTTCTCTAAAGAGAGAACAGGTAATCAAGTAGACTAGCGCACTCTGAATAGATCTTTGAAAAGAAAGCATTAAAAGTGAACAGAGGGAGGTCGCAGACTCCAGGCTGAAAGGGAAGGAAGCTGGGAATCCTGCACAGGGTTGCTAAGCACCAGCACTTATTCCTGGCCCTGACTGTCTCCTAGGAAAGGGTAAATGAAATGAGCATGAGATGTCATACACTTGCCATGGGCCTCTGGAATCCTAGCTGTAGGAGACCACACAATGCCCATGGACATTTGAGCTGGCAAAGGAAACTGTGTGGTTCGTTGGCAGGGGTGGAATTTCAGCTTGCATGAAGGCCAGAGGGTTTTGTGTAGGAATGGCTACAGTAGATCACAGCCGTGGGTACCTATAAAACAAGGCTCATCATGCTTCTCTGGGTGGCTTTAGCCTTTGTTGACTGCTGGACAAGGATAGAGCAGGGTTATCTTGCTTGTAGGATGGAGCCAGTCTGATCTAAGCAACACCCTGTCTGTTGGCCTATCCCAGGGTCTCTAGTGGCCATATCCTCTTGTAGCATGGCCTCCGCTATCCATCCGAGGTGCTGGCCAGCAGCCATACCATACATAGCTCTTTCACCAGCAGACTCCACCTAATAGAGAGCTTCTGCTGGTGGGCCCCCACAGATGAGCACCTGCCCAAAGTTCTCCCTGGCCAGCACATACTCACCTGCAGCCTTCCCCAACTGCTTCTCAAGCACACATTCTCTTGCAGTCTACCTCTGCTTCATTAATGCAAGTATAGTACTTGGCATTTTCTACTATCTCCTGCATGCTCATGCGTGGACATGGCTGCTGCTCACCATCTCCCTGATGAAGTACTTTTGCCAGCATTCCTCATTGGAGTGTTGTTGCCAGCAGACTAGGGACACCTCAGTCCCTCCAACGCAACAGGTACTGAAACTTGAGGGGCCAGAGAAAAAAGCTTTGAGTTCAGTCCCAGCACCCCCAGGGTTAGAGCACAAATCCTAAGAGTGCTGAGGTTAGCCTTGGCCCCTGAACTAATCGAGAAACAAAACCAATAGACAAAACTCAAGTTATACCACAATCAAACCCACAAGGGCATCAAAAAAATATGAGCAAAGGGCCCTATCCAAAGGAAGCAACTTCAAACATTAAAGGAGCGCCAGCCCACACAGATGAGAAAGAACCAGCAGAAGAACTCTGGCAATCCTAAATGCCAGAGTCTCTTCTTAGCTTCATATAACCTCACTGGCTCCCAGGTAATGATTCTTAACCAGATGGAGATGGCTGGAATGAAAGACATAGAATTTAGAATCTCAATGGTAATGAAGATCATCAAGATTGAAACCCTATCCAAGGAACCTAAGGAATCCAATAAAATGATTCAAGAGCTGCAAGATAAAATGGCCATTTTAAGAAAAAATGAAATCAATCTTAGATCGCTTAAAAACTCACTACAAGAATTTAATAATAAAATTGGAAGTATTGGAGCAAAATAGACCAAGCTGAGAAAAGAATCTCAAAGCTCAAATGCCAGTTCTTTAAATGAACTCAGTCAGACAAAAGTTTTTTAAAAGAATTTTTAAAAAATGAATAAAACTTCTGAGAAATATGGGATTATTAAAAGAGTCCAAACCTATGACTAATTGACATCCCAGAAAGAGAGAGAGAGAGAGCAAGCAACTTGGAAAATATATTTAAGGCTATTGTCCACAAAAGTTTCCACAATCTCCCTAGAGAGGTTTACATGCAAATTCAGGAAATTCAAAGAACCCGAGTGACATACTATACAAGATGACAATTCCCAAGACACAGTCATCAGATTATCCAGATCAGTGTGAAAGAAAAAATATTGAAGACAGCTTGAGAGAAGGGGAAGGTCAGATACAAAGGGAATTTTTTTCAGGCTAACAGTGGACCTTTCAGCAGAAACCTTAGAAGATAGAAGAGACTGGGAGTCTATCTACAGCATCCTTAAAGAAAAGAAATTCCAACCATGAGTTTCATATTCAGATGAATTAAACCTCAAAAGCAAATGAGAGATAAAATCTTTTGCAGATAAACAAGTGCTAAAGGAATTTGTTCCCACCAGAACCTGCCTTACAAGAGGTCCTAAGGGGGTGTTAAATGTGAACAAGAAAGACCATTACCAGCAACCATAAAACACACTTAAGTAGATAGACCATCAACACTACAAAGTAATTATACTATCAAGTCTACATATCGATAAGCTAACAACATGATGACAATATCAAATCCTCACATCAGTGTTAACCTTGAATGTAAATTGGCTAAATGCCCAACTTAAAAGACACTGAATGTCAAGTTGTATAAAGAAGAAAGACCCAACTGTATGCTGTCTTCAAGAGACCCATCACTCATGTAATGACACACAAGTTCAAAGTAAAGGGATAGAGAAAGATCTATCAAATAAATGAAAAACAAAAAAGAGCAGAGGCTGCTATTCTTATTTCAGACAAAACAAACTTTGAATGAACAATGATCAAAAAGGACAATAAGGGCATTAGATAATGAGAAAGGTTTAACTGTCCTAAATATAATATATGTACCCAATTCAACAAGAAGACTTAATTGTCCTAAATATATGTACCCAATAATAGAGCACCCAGATTTATAAGACAAGTTATTAGAGACCTATGAAGAGACTTTAGATAACCACTCAATAATAGTGGGAGTCCAACACCCCACTGAGAGTCTTGGACAGATCACTGAGGCAGAAAACTAACAAAGATATTTGGTAACTCAACTAGACACTTGACCAAATGGATATAACAGACATCTATAGAATACGCCTCTCAACAACAGCAGAATACATGTTCTTCTCTTCTGCACATGGGACATATTTTAAAATCAACAACATGCTCAGCCATATAGCAATTCTCAACAAATTCCAAAAAAACTAAGTCATACCAAGCACACTCTCAGACCAGGGAGCAATAAAAATAGAATACTGTGAAGGTCTTTCAAAATCATATAATCACATGGCTCCTGAATAACTTCTGAGTAAAGAATGAAATCAAAGCAAAAATCAAGAAATTATTTCAAACTAATGGAACCAAAGATACAGTATGCCAGAATCTCTGGGAAAGAGCTAAAACAATGGTTAAGAGGAAAGTTTACAGCACTAAATTCCTACATCAAAAAGTTAGAAAGACCTCAATGTAACTACCTAACATTACAGAAACACTAGAAAAACAAGAACAAACCAGCCCCAAATCTAGCAGAAGAAAAGAAATAAACAAAATCAGAACTGAACTGAATGGAATTGAGATGTGAAAATCCATACCAAAAAATCAACAAAACCAAAAGTTGGTTCTTTGAAAGAATAAATAAGATTGACAGACCACTAGCTAGATTAATAAGTAAAGAAATAGAGAAGATTCCAAATGAACACAATAAAAAATGACAAAGGTGACATTACCATTAACCCCACAGAAGTACAAAACACCCTCAAAGACTATTATAAACACTGTTATACACACAAACTAGAACACCTAGAAGAAATGGAAAAATTCCTGGAAACATACAACCTGCCAAGATTGAACCAGGAAGAAAATAAATACCTGAATAGACCAAAGATGAGATATGAAATTGAATCAGTAATAAAAAACTTGCCAACCAGATAAAGTCCTGGACCAGATAGATACACAGCCCAATTCTACCAGACATATAAGTAAGAGCTGATACCAATTCTACTGAAATTATTCAAAAAAACTGAGGAAGAAAGACTCCTCCCTAACTCATTCCATGAGGCCAGCATCATTTTGAGACCAAACTTGGCAGAGACACAATGAGAAAAGAGAACTTCAAGCCAGTATCACTGATGAACATAGATGCAGAAATCCTCAGCAAAATACTGGCTACTTGAATCCAGTAGTACATCAAAAAGCAAATCTACCATGATCAAGTAGACTTTATTCTGGAGATACAAGTTTGGTTCAACATACACAAATCAATAAATGTGATTCATCACATAAACAGAACTAACAACAAAAACCACATGGCCATCTCAATAGACACAGAAAAGGCTTTTGATAAAATTAAACTTTCCTTCATGTTAAAAACTTTTCAAAAGAACATACTTCAAAATAATAAGAGACATTTATCACAGCAAACCTCATACTGAACCAGACAAAAGTTGGAAGCATTCTGTTTGAGAACCAGAGCAAGGCAAGGATGTCCACCCTCACCCCTCTGTTCAACGTAGTGCTGGAAATCTTAGCCAGAGCAATCAGGCAAGAGAAAGAAATAAAAGGCATTTAAATAGAGAAGAGAAAGTCAAACTATCTCTCTTCACAGATGATACAATTCCACATCTAGGAAATTTAATAATAGCTGTCCAAAGGCCTCTAGAACTGATAAACAACTTCAGTAAAGTTTTGAGTTACAAAATCAATGTACAAAAATCAGTAGCATTTCTGTACACCAATAATGTCCAAGCTGAGAATCAAATCAGGAAGATAATCCCCTTTTAAATAGCCACAAACAAATTTAAAATACCTATGAATACAGCTAACCAGGGAAAATGAAAGATCTCTACAATGAGAATGAAAAAACACTGCTGAAAGAAATCAGAGATGACACAAACAAATGGAAAAACATTGCATACTTGTGGATAGGAAGAATCAAAATTGTTAAAATGGCCATTCTGACCAAAGCAATTTACAGATTCAATGCTATTCTGATCAAACTACCAACATCATTTTTCAGAGAGTTAGAAAAAAAAAATTATAAGATTCATATGGAACTAAAAAACAGCCCAAATAGCCAAAGCAATCCTAAGCAAAAAGAACAAAGCTGGAGGCATCACACTACTTAACTTCAAACTGTACTACAAAACTACACTAATGAATATAGCCTGGTATTTGTATAAAAACAGACAGGTATGGCAATGGAACAGGTTAGCAAACTCATTAATAAAGCCACACATGTACAATCATTAGATCTTCCAGAAAGCTGACAATAACAAACAATAGGGAAAGGACTCCATGTTTAATAAATGGTGCTGAGATATCTGGCTAGCCATATGCCAAAGATTGAAACTGGACACCTTCCTTTCACTGTATGCAAAAATCAATTCAAGATGGATTAAAGGCTTAAATGTAAAACCTAAGAATATAAAAACCTTAGCAGAAAACCTAGGGAAAACCATTCTGGACATAGGCCTTGGCAAAGTTTTCATCATGAAGACACTGAAAGCAATTGCAACAAAAATAAAAATTGATGAATGGGACCTAATTAAACTGAACAGCTTCTGCACAGAAACATAAACTATCAACAGAGTAAATGGACAACCTACAGAATGGGAGAAAATGTTTGCAAACTATACATCCAACAAAGGTTTACTATCCAGAATCTGTAAGAAACAAACAAATCAACAAGCAAAGAACAAACAACCCCATTAAAAGTGGGCAAAGGACACAAATAGTCCCTTCTCAAAAGAAGACATACATGCAGCCAAGAGCATATGAAAAAAAAATGCTCAGCAATGCTAATCACTAGAGAAATGCAAATCAAAATCACAATGAGATAGTATCTCAACACCAGTCAGAATAGATATTATTTAAATAGTGTCAAAAAACAATAGATATTGGCAAGATTGCAGAGAAAAGGGAATGCTTATACATTGCTGGTGAGAATGTAAGTTAGTTCAGCCACTATGGAAAGCATTTTAAATATTCTTCAAACCACTTAAACCATAAGTACCATTCAACCTAGCAATCCCATTATTTTGCATATACCAAAAGGAATGTAAATCATTTTACCATAAAAAATACAATGTAGTATATTAATCACAGCACTTTTTACAATAGCAAAGACATGGAATCAAACTAGATTCCCAACAATGGTGGATTAGATAAAGAAAATGTGGTATATATATATATCAAGAAATACTATGCAGCCATAGAAAAGAATGAAACCATGACCTTTGCCGCAACATGGATGCACCTGCAGGCCATTATCCTAAGCAAATTAACACAGGAATAGAAAACCAAATACTGCATATTCTCATGTAAAAGTGGGTTCTTATCACTGAGTGCACATCGACACAAAGAGGGTAACAATAGACACAGACTTACTTGAAGTTGGAGGGTGGGAGGAGGGTCAGAATTGACAAACTACCATTGGGTACTATGCTCAGTATCTGAGTGATAAAATAATTTGTACACCTAATTCCAGCACAGGCAATTTACCTATTGAACCTAAAATAAAAATTGGAAGAAAATGGAGATTTTTTAAATTATAAGATCATAATATGTATAACTATACAAACACATTTTAAAATTGGAATGAGTGAATATTTTCTAGGAGAAGAAAATGACCACAACTGGAAATAGAAAAAAACTAAAAGACCTGAATAGACTAATAATCACAGAAAAATCTGAAGATATATTCTGATAACTTTCTTTTCTCAAAAAAATCACTAAACTTCTTTAAAAAATAATTTTACAAGAGATTTCTTTTTAACAAATAATTCCTCTTCCAGTTTTTAAAAACTGTTCTAGAGTTTAGAAAATATATAAAACTTTCTAAATTATTTTAGGGAACTAGCATAGCCATGAGACCAAAATCTATGATAGCACATACACAGAAACACTCTGTGACAGTTTTATTTATAAATATAAATTTTAAAAAATCTAAATAAGACATTAGCAACTCAAATTGAGAAGCACATTAAAAGAAAAAGATGTATTACCACCATGTAGAGTTCATCCCAAGACGAACCATTC
Source organism: Cebus imitator (assembly GCF_001604975.1). Lineage (NCBI taxonomy): Eukaryota > Metazoa > Chordata > Mammalia > Primates > Cebidae > Cebus > Cebus imitator. The sequence continues at coordinate 4,068,140 of NW_016107391.1, forward strand.
CAAGTATGGCTCAACATTAAGAAACATAAATATCCTTTATTGATGAACTATATTTACCAGGAGCCAGTAAGTATAAGCGTCTTATGTAATGGTTAGGTAGTAGAATCATTTCCTTTAAAAAAAACACAGAATTCTTATTGTCATTACTATTACTCACTAAATATTGGACTAGAGGTAGTAACCAATGTAATAAGACATTTATTAGTAAAAGAAGAGGTAATTATCTTCAGAGATATCATTTACCTAGAAATGATAAATTAACATGAATCCTCTTTATAGATTCAAAAAAGAACTTCTCCATTTTCTACAACAAAATCTATAAATCTATCTGTACAGTATAGGTTCCTATATTTTCTATTTATTCTCCCTTTCGAATAGAAGATATATCTCTGAACCCATCAAAGATCAATCTCTCTGCTAAAGTCCTGGGGTTTCATTCTTTCTCTTCCCTCAATAACATTGCTTATGTATGCTTTCTTCTCTTTCCTACATCTTTGATTTCTTCCTTTCTGCTGGGTTATTGACTCATCTCAGAAGAAGACAAGCTTTGATATCTTCTAAAATATTTTGAACAAGGGCAAATCATTCGCTCATCCCGCTTCATCCCCTTTAGTTACTACTCTATTTCTTTGTTCCCATTGCAACAAACCTTCTTTAAGGGGTTAATTGCCTACTCTAGTTGTCTCCATTTCCTCATCTTCTATTATTACTCAACCCATTTCAACATGGCTTTCATCCCAATATTTCACTGAAGCTGGTTTTGTGAAGGTCATGTACACCTTTTTTTCCCAACTTAGTAGCTTTTGATGGAACGCTCTCTTTAAATCTCCATCCTCTCTTGGCTTCTGTGACATCACTCTTTCCTGCTGTTCCTCCTCCTTTACTTTTTCCAGCTCTTTTGCTATCTCCTCCTTCTCTACCTGACATCTAACTGCTACATTGACATAGAGTTTGGTCATGAGTTCTTTCTTCTTTAACTTTACCATCTTCCTACATTATCTAGTCCTACGGCTTTAAATTCTAACTACATGCTTATGAGTTTCAGGTTTATAGCTCCAGGATTGATTGTTCCCTTGAGCAGCAAATTCATCTGTGCAACTATGTATTTGACATATTTATGTGGATGTCAACTAGGCATTTCAAAATAAACATTTCCAAAACAGAATCCTTGATCCTCTCTCTCCCTTGACAAACTACCATTCGCCAGAGTTTGTTAGCTCAACAAATGTTACCACAAACCACCCAGTTATTCAAGCCAAAAGCCTAATATTACTCTCCATTAAATGCATTAGTGACTCTAATTCAGTCTACCTCGTAGTTGAACTTGAGTGCATTCATGCCTCTCCATCTGCTACTGCCAATCTAGTCAAGCCACCATCACTGTCAACTCTTGCAATGCAACCTCTCCTATTTCTACTCTTGTTTACTTGAAGATGTTTCTCCATACAGCCTGAGCAATTGTTTTAAAGCATAAATCAGATTTTCACTGCTATGCACTTTCAGTAGTTCCCACCTGCACTTGGAATATTTGAGCTCCTTGCCCTGGCCTAACCAGACTTCTATTATCTTGGTTTCTATTTATTTCTCTGAACTCTCTTCCTTGCACAGTTAGATCCAATTTCTGTTTGTTGAACCGCCAGATGCTTTCTAGCATCAGGGCCTTTGGGTTAGTTGTCTACGCTTCTAGAAAGTTCTTGACATGACTGGGCCCACTTTTTCCTCAGTCTCAAGTATGGACTCAAAAAGACCTTCCTTGGTCATATACCTGTATATAACCTCTTCACTCTTTGTTACATCAGTCTGTTTTATTTCCTTCATAGCACTAAAATATGTATTGTTTCTTAGTTTGAGGCTCATTTTCCTTCACTGGAATGCAGAGTGTCTGTGGACACAGACCTGGCAATATTTGCAACATTTGACACATAATGGGTGCTCAATAATTATTTAATAAAAATCTAGATAGCAACTTTTTGATTATTTAAATAAATAAATGAGTTTTAAAAGGTGACTACAGTATAGCAACAGGTAAAATTTCAGGAGTGTTCCTTTTCAAACGCAATAGCAACTTGAAAAAATCTTATTGATATGACACAAGAACAGAAAACCAAACACCTCATGTTCTCACTCATAGCTGAGTGTTGAACAATGAGAACACATGGACTCAGGGAGAGGAGCATCACACACTGGGGCCAGTTGGGGGTGGCTAGGGGAGGGACAGCAGGGGGTGTGGAGGGATAATGTGGGGAGAAATGCTGGGTATAGTTGAAGGGGAATGGAGGCAGCAAACCACCTGGATATGTATGCACCTATGCAACAGCCCTGAATGATCTGCACATGTACCCCAGAACCTAGAGTACAATAAAAAAAAATTTTTTCCAAAAAAAAAAACTTATTGATAATGGCAGTAAAACCTTATCAAACACCTATCAGTAAACATAACAGGGAATATACAAGAATCTATCTGAAGAAAACTATAAAACGTAATTGAAATAAGTAAGAGAAAATCTGAATAAATAGACTAATATATCATATTCCTGGATATGATTAAATAAGCTAATTTTTTTTTTTTTTTGAGACGGAGTTTCGCTCTTGTTGCCCAGGCTAGAGTGCAATGGTGTGATCTCGGCTCACCGCAACCTCCGCCTCCTGGGTTCAGGCAATTCTCCTGCCTCAACCTCCTGAGTAGCTGGAAAATAAATTGACAGAGTGAAGTCAGTCTCAATAATAATTAAAAAAAAATAGAAATGGGGTCTCACTATGTTGCTCAGGCTGGTCTTGAATTCCTGGGCTCAAGTGATCCTCCTGCCTCCACCTCCCGAAGTGTTAGTATTACACATGTGAGCCACCATGCCCAGACCTTCAATAATGATTTTAACATGATTTTTAAAAATGTAATGAGTCAATTCTAAAACTTTTCTGAAGAAGAAAATAAGAATATGTAAGAAAACTTTCTTAAATTTTTTAAGGGAAAGAATAATGGGGGGGAGGGTAAAGGCTTACCTTTCCTAATGTTTTAAAAAATAATAATAAATTTACATATTTAAATAACAAATATTAAAATAGTGGAGAAATGGCAAAGGAGCTAACTAGATCAATGTAACAGAAATCTATGATGTGCGTTAACTGTAATGTTTCAAATTAGGGGTATGGACATAACATTTAATAAATGGTGTTGAAAAAAGCTGTCAGTTTTTTAAAATAAAACAAAATCTATACCAAGCACTGTACACAAATGCAAATTCCTTATGGATTCAGGTATTAAATAAAAAATATAGAACTAGAAAACAGTAAGATGAAATTTCTACACAATATTCTTACAATGTGGGTATTGGAGATATAAAACTCCAGAAGCTATTAAAGCAGCTGAAGATTTAAATTCTGACAATAAAAAAAAATCATAAACAAAATTTAAAAAGAAGAGAAGTACTGTTGCAACAGACAACACACAAAAGTCTCAATATCCAGGACATACAAAGAATATAAATCAATATAGGACACACATCAGAGTAGAAAATGAACAGAGATCAAGAACAGACAAGCAACAGAAGAAACATAGCTGTCCATTTAAAAACATTGATAAATGCTGAGCCTAACAAAAAATTGTGGAAATACAGTTTTTAAAACAATAATATTGTTTTGACCCATCATTATTCTGGCAAGATATTGAGAAAATGGGCATTCTCATAGACTATATGATAACACCCTTATTGGAAAGAAACTTAGCAATAGTGTCAAAATATCAAATATATCTTACTTTAACCCAGTACTTATCATTCCAGGGTAGCCATCCTAAAGAAATACTAGTGTAAGCACACAAAAAATATATATAAAAGGTGACTTTGGAAGTCCGCACAGTGTCAGTGCAGATACTAAGCCTGGGGCCTGGTGACTGGGCTGATTTTCTTCTTTCCAATCGGAGGTCTCTGCTGCAAATATGCTCCGCCACATCTTAGGTCAGGCCAAGAAGCATCCAAGCTTGATCCCCCTCTTTGTATTTATTAGAGCTGGAGGTGGTGGAGCAGCCCTGTATCTCTTGCGTTTGGCATTGTTCAATCCAAATGTTTGTTGGGACAAAAAGAATAACCTAGAGCCCTAGAACCAACTGGGTCCCAATGATCAATACAAGTTCTACTCAGTGAATGTGGATTACAGCAAACTGAAGAAAGAATGTCCAGATTACTAAATGAAATGTAAAGCTGCTTTAAAATGAAGGTCTTCCAGAAGCTATCTGCACAATTTTCCACTAAACCAGGAAATATTTCTTCTCTAAATGCATGAAATCATGTTAATGTAATCTATTGGTGATTACACTGATTAATAAATAACTGAAACTCAAAAGAAAAGTATATAAAAGTATATTTTTCCATCATTATTGGTAATAGCCAAAATAAGAAAAAAAATGCTGAAATATTTATCAGTTGGGAAATGGCTAAAATAACGTATGATACATTGATACCATAGAATGTATGCAGCACTTCTGTGTGCTGTAAAGTGGAGTTGTAAGCCACTGCCTGGCACATATTTTGTCCTCCATAAGGGGACACATTATTTCTAATAGTGACAGTGACTGTGATGATGGTGGAGATAACAATAGTAGCAGCAACTCACTTATTTTTGGCCAAGGACTCTACTACATCCTTTCCAGGTATCAGCTCATTTTATTATTGCAATCACCTGAGAAGGTGTGTACTATATTATATATAACATCCTGAATTTATAGATGAAGACACTGATTTCTAATGAGATTAAGTCACTACTATATATCATAACCTAGCAAGTAATAAAGTCTGGGAATGGAGCTGAAATCTGACTGACTCCCAAACCTTCTCTAAATCACTATGTTACTTGTTCTTTTGAGCCAGAAGCCAGGAAGTTTGCTTTACCTGGTTATCCAGGGAGGCAGTTTACCCAATACATTCTCAGCATCATTGCTTGAGGTTTGCTTGGTAGATTGCATGCACCGGATTTACTTTCAGAACCAAAACCTGAGGGTGGAGCCCTGAATGTTCATTTTATTTATTTATTTTTGCTGTTGTTTGTTGTTTTCTTTAAAAAAAAATGTTCCCCATCTGAATCTAATATACTCTGAATTTGGAGAAACACAAGCTAACCAATTCAATTATGTGGCAGGAATACAGATAGATAAAATATGCCTTGGCCACATCCTACCCTCACATAAACCCTCACATGCTTTTTTTTTTTTTCTATCAGAATGACTAACTCCATTTTCAGTTTGATTTTTTTTATTCCTTCCACTGCCAAGCATAAGCTATAACATCATACTATACTTGCCACCTGTGGCTGAGGACACATTCCAATGATGACTTGGGGTTACTCTCGTCCCTGACCTCTATATTACACTGGGAGTTTAGGCAAGGCTGAATTTGGATTTTCCTTAGTCTAAGTCATTAAAGAAGTCATAAAGGACTGGGTCCTCTTGAGGTTGTACAGTCCCCCTAAACACCTAAATTCTGAATTGTATGTAAGCTGGCTCTGGACCAAGAAATTAGGCTACATATTTCTCTTTATCTCTGCTTCTCAGGCTCTCTCTCCCACTCTCTTCCTCCTGCTCATTCTCTTCTTTCCCTGTCTCTGTGTGTCTGTCTCTCTGTGTTTCAAACCGACACCACACGCACACACACACGCTTAGGAAGCAAGATGGTATCAGGTCCTAGCTGTTCTGTGGTACTGAGATCAATCAGGGAAATGACATGAGAGTGCATTTCTTACTTGCTTCCCCTTCTCCAGCCATGTCCTTTCTATCCCTGGCCTTTCACTGTCTTTAGGACAGAACACATTTATTCTTAAAACTTTCTCGACTGCCTAGCACAGGAGAAAGCAGAATACTGAAAGAACTCTCACAGCCTGTACACATGAAGATCAAATGCTTCCCCTGAGATTACCTTGCCATGTATATTCTTTTGCTTGCTTTATTCTGGTTGTAGCAATTTAGGATATGTGTGCTTGGAAATTCCACTGAAACAGATCATCTATAATTCACTACGGCATTCCTCTCCCGTAGCTACACTTGCATGTAAGGTACAGCATTAGGAGTTTTTGTTTTTGTTTTGGCAGTTACATTCCTTGGAGAATTAGAGCAAGCAAGAGAAACTAAACCTCTCTTCAATGCACCTCGCTCAGGTAAAATAGGAAGCAGACAAAAGCCTGCTCAGTGCCACTCAGTTTTTATCACACTCTAGACCTAGCTTACACTTGTACTAGAGGGTTGTTGATTTAACTACATTCTTTCTTTTCAGACGTGCATAAAGCAGGATCAGCAGGAAATGTGGGTTTTTTCACCTTTTTCCCTCCAAAGTTTCCTGTTGGTGGACTTTCCACAGATGTTTTTGTTTGCAGCAGCAAGGCACAAACAACTTATCAGAAAAAAAGCAAACAGCTTGGCTGATGGCAGTGCAGCTCTGATGAAAACTCTCTAGCAAGTCAAGGAGGGAAAGTGGTTATCGTAAACATTTATTCATCAGGCAGTGGGTTTCTTTAATCCCCTACTCTGTTGAACTTCGGTGAACCTCCAAGGCTGGTCCCTGACCAACCTGCAAGGACTTTAAAGGGAGCATGCTGGGAAAGCCTGGGGCTCTGGAAGGTGCACCCCCTTTCCTGGGGCTGGAGGGGCTTAAGCTCATGATTACAGAGTTTGAAGGGAGCCCCTGATCCAAAAAGTAGGATGAAGTTTTTTCAAGGGCAGGTAAAGAGGGAGCATGCCTCCATGGGGCAGTCTGCTTGGGGGTAGGATTACCAGATTTGATAAGTAAAGATACAGAATGGCCAGGTAAATCTGGATCTCACATCTTTTTTTAATATAAGAATGTTTCATGCCACATTTGAGACATACTTATACTTGTTTATCAAGAATTCAAGATTAACTGGCTGTCCTGTATTTTATCCAACATATCCTTTTAGGGGTCCTCTCTTTGACAAGCCATAAGTTTTTTTTTGGATTATTTCTTCCAGGGATCATTTTTTCTCCTTGCAGCTGGACCTGTTGGGCTTTGCTTTTGGAAACTCTGAAAGTGAAATATCCCTTCCCTCACTCTTTTCTCCTGAGGGTATCCAGGTGTATAGATCCAGTGAAGTCTTTGATTTCACTTTCTGGCAGTGAATTCTTAGCATGGAGCCAGATTCTCCCAGTGGGCAAGTTCCTCTGTGGGTAAGAGTGAGGCAGATCCAAAGTTGTTTTAACTCTTTCAAGCCCCAAGGATTCCATTTTATAGGAGATACTCTCAGGACAAGAATGCTCCAAGAGGCTAACGGCTTCATCCAAATGCCTCATTCAGGCAGTGTCCTCTTAGAGTCCCAGCTTAGCTTAGCTCATCACTGATCAGGTGTGGAAGGTGCTTTTGTTTTATGTACAAATCACATCGGTGCTGATGACCAAACCGATCATTCGTGATTT
>NW_016107391.1:4075585-4115687 GCF_001604975.1 Cebus imitator
AGAGTTTCGCTCTTGTTACCCAGGCTGAAGTGCAATGGTGTGATCTTGGCTCACCGCAACCTCCGCCTCCTGGGTTTGAGCAATTCTCCTGCCTCAGCCTCCCAAGTAGCTGGGACCACAGTCATGTACCACCATGCCCAGCTGATTTTTGTCTTTTTAGCAGAGACGGGGTTTCACCATGTTGACCACGATGGTCTTGATCACTTGACCTCGTGATCCACCCACCTCAGCCTCCCAAAGTGATTAGTGACTTCTTAATGCCAGCAACAATACCAGTATGCCTACTTGTGGAAGCCTAACAAGTCAGCCAGGGAATGGGGCTGAAAACACCTTGTTTTTCAGTCTCAGACCTATCACTTGTAGGGTGATTTTAAGTTCTGTTGCCTAGAACCCAAGGTGTGGCTGAGCATCCTGGATCCTGGACCCCTTCAGCTCCATGCCAACCAGGAGTGGTTCCATTCATAACTGTTATATACTTAGGGTTTTATCTAATGCTGTGTTTGTAAGAAGGGTTCTTTGGCTGCAAGCAAGTTTGAAAGCAACTGAACTAAGATGAGCTGTAACTTCTCCATTGACAGTGTCCACATTTTGACAATGCTTTCTCAAAACCTTTCACATGGCATTCATGGCTGTCTATGCATTAATACCATGTCCCTTGTTTCCCATTACCAACCTGTATGTACTTTGGTTCCATTCACAATACACTGGGAATGTCTGTTCCCTAAACAGCCCCTACTCTTTTACTCCTCTACTTCTCTATTTTGCAAAACTCTTCTTATCTTGCCAACCTGATTCAAATTGGTCCTTCATGGAGAGGTCCCCAGCTTCCCCTCCTTCTCCGAGAGTTGGAAACAAGCTCTTCTTCCTGTACACTCCCAGAGAGTTTTGTTCATATCCAAGCTACGAATACACTTCTCATTCATGATTGTTGCAGCTGCCTCTCACATTCAATTTTAAGTTCTTTGCGAGTGGGAAACTTATTTCTGTGTTTCTCACAAAACCCAGCATGGGACATTGTGTGCAGCAGTGCCTGACAAAAGTCCATTTTGCCTAGTCTGCTCCTTTTCTCCATCTCTCCTTGCTGAACGTCCCACCCTCAGGAACTAAATCAAAAATGGCTTTCTCCAGAATGTCCTCCATGACTCTCTGTTGTCACCAGATACATCATAGGCACTCATTATATTATCACGTTCTGTTTATAACTGTTTATTTAGGTGCATGCCTCCTTCTCACAAAGTGAGATCCTTGATGGCAGAAACTCTCCTATTCATCTTTGCAACTAAGCCCAAAGTCTCATGTGGAATTGGTACTTAAATAATGCTTATTAAATGTATGAGGGAACAAATGAACGAAGAACTGATAAAAGACCAAACGAACAAAGTTCAATCCGCCACTATTTCTTTTATATTAACAGTACAGTTCAGAAATCTATTGTGTAATAGATTAAGAAGATAGGCTCTGGACTCTGATTGCCTGAGTTTGAATTCCAACTTTTCCACTTACTAGGTGTTTACCTTTGGGCAAGTTAACTGTTTGTGACTCGCCTTTATCACCTATAAAATGGTAATAATTACTCCATTCTCCTTCTAGGATGTTTATGAAGATTGTATTAGATAATGAAAGTAAAGCACTTCTCATAATAAGTAGATAATATATATTAACTATTATTATTATTACTATAGTTAGTCCAACTGAGTCAAAGAAGGCTACTATCTCTTTTAAGAAGACAATAATCAGTATATCTGTAGCAACATAAACTTATGAACTTATGTCCAGCATTTCTATGTATATACATATATCCGTATATATGTATATACATATATGTATATGCTCATTATTAAAGGTATTAAGTTATGAGTCAAGACCTGTTCTGGAACAAGAATAAATGCCTTTACACAAAGGGTATAACAACTCCCAAACCATAAGCACATTGAAACATATTTTTTCCACTGACTCTATCACATCCTGTCCTGATGGACATGCACTGGCTGTCCACAGGGACAGGCCTAAAGGTAGACCTTCCTTATGCCCTGAGCAGCCAAGCCCTGGGACTGTGACTTCACGTCTGTCCAGAGGGGTCCTCAGAGTCAGCACCTTGCGTCATCCAGGGGTGGAGTTTCAAAGGCGCTATTTCAATAACCAAATGTGGAACCAGCGACCTTCTGTGGTAGCCGAATGCTTCTCCCCTAATCTCTTTCCAGTGGGGAAAGAGATTTTATCTTTTTTATAGCAGTCCTTTTCTATGGCTGAAATGCATTAGTCCTCTCATTCTTACAATATCCCCAAGGTTTGGTAGCTTTTGGACCTTTCGGGCACTAAGTTACATTCTTTAAAGGCTTGGTTCCTGGCAAGAGCCTGTCTCTATGAGGTGTGGAAATGGACTTGCAGAAAGAAACACATAGGCTAGGCTGCCAACTGCCTCCACCCCAAGGTATGTTTGTGGGCTTGTGAGGATATGGTATGGGCTGGGGTGGTTGGAGTAGACAGAGGCAAGATAAGATGGGCAAAGTTACAATCTGCCTGGGAAGTCCTTGCAATCCCAGAATATGTATAGATTCTACAGAGATATGGCCATGCCACGGTCGACAAAACACCCAACGCCAGAAGCTGCCTATTCTGATTATTGCAGGATTGTTCAGAAGATCTTCTCCCGTTTTCCAGCATGAGATCAGGAACACAGAGCGTTCTCTTGTCTGGGAAGCAGACACAGAATTTAAATTTCACATGTGTTTCGTCAGGGAAAAGATATTTGGCACACTCTGGGAAGGCAGGATTAAGTTCCATTTGTCCTTTACAATCACTGATTATTCTACTCAAGACCCAAATAGAGGAAGGGGATTTGGAGAAAGAGGAAAAACATGATTGTTTTTGCTTTGGCATTCCATGGCAACCTAAGGCAGAATTAAGGAGGAACACTGGATGGGGATCAGAAATTCGTTTCAGCTTAGCCTCTGTAGCACCTTGCTGTGTTCTTAGAGCTCACTGTGCCTCAGAGCTCCAATCCGTAAAGTGAAGGTTCTCTAACTTTTCAAGTGCAAAAGAACACCCGGGGAGCATTTTAAAAATGCATATTCCTGGGATGGGATGCCTATACCTGCATCTTTAACAAGGCTCCCAGGTGACTGTGATGAAGGTAGTCCTCAGATCATTCTTTGATCTCTGTTATGAACTAAAGTTCCATAACTCAGTGATTCTGCATATCAGCAGAATAGTAAAGCACTGTTTCAAGCTTTAGGTACTCCTTTGGTCATGAGGGCATCAATGTTCATTAATCACGGTGTTGGTGACCTTCCTTGGGGATTATGTATGTTTTAAAGCCATCACCCTTCAAATCCTTTTCTAGGTGGATTTATGTTTGCCAGTAAAAGGCAGAGAGAGATTTGGATATGAGCAGACTTTTCAAGTTGGCAAGGGTAAAACTGAAGTTGGGGGTGAGACCTGTGGGAGACCTGAACCTGGGGTGAGACAGATTAAAAGCTGCACACAGGAAATAGTTGTAGACCTATTTTCTCCAAGTCCCTAAAGAAGGTTATGCAAAAGGCTCAGCATGTAGATCAATAAAATAGGTGTAAGTCCACTTGGTTTCCATTTCCTGAATTGTTAGCATAAAAAAAAAATAAGGAAAGGCTATTAAATCCTATAATAAATATTCACTAGACTATAGGTTCCATGAGAAGAACAGAAACTACATCTTTTTCATCTCATATTCTCAAGGCGTAGTATAGTACATGGCACCTAATACATGCTCACTAAAAACTTATGGAATGGAAGAATAATATTATTCTTCACACTAATGACTGTAAAGGAATAAATAATTAAATGTAAATTTCTGTTTTCAGCTGTCTCTTAGGTGGCAATCTCAGAAAGTGTCCTTTGTATCTTAATTGCCAAATGTAATGTCTTTGCAATGCCTAAAAGTAAATTTATTCATTCCTTTATGTATTCAGCAGATTATATCCAGCTAGCAAGGGGACTATGAAGATGAAATGGACACTGCTCTCAGGGAACCGATGATGTGAGACAGAGTTGCAATGTGTATAAGATTTGAGAGATTTCAGAAAACATTTGGTAAAGGTAGCTTTTTAAAATTGCATATATGTAATAGAACCTCTCAGGACTGACCTTCATTCTATCCAAAGGAAGAAAATGCAAAATTTCTTCCCAGTACTTACAATCTAACAGTGAAATCTTGGATCTCAAAAACAGACACAAAGGTCGCATGCTGAAAAATAGCTCAATTTCCCTTCCCATCTCCATCCCTCATGTCCCGTGAGCCCTGCAGCAAATACTAAAACCTCGCAGGGCCCACTCTCCCTCAAATCAAGTATATTTCTAACTATCACTTATCATAATCAGAAGGAAAATTCCAACTCAAAGTATCTGAGAAATAAATAACAAAATTTCCAGGTAATTCAACATTAGTAAGCACTGATCACATTGCTCATAACAAATGTTGAAAATCCTACTTGTGGAGGCTGCTGGACAGAACAAGAGCAACTGCTTCACCTGTCCCCTCCCCATTACAAATCCTTAGGAGTCCTGTGAAGGTAGGACCCCCTGCTCACCAGCAGTTGGATGCTGGTTGATCCAAAAAACTGCTGCTTCCAGAAAAAAGTGGTGACCAACTAAGACTCTGACAAAAATACAAAGCCAGGGCTGTCTCGGAAATGCAGGTGCCTGACCAGGCATTTGCTGTGGGTGGGCTGTGTCATTTCTTTGAATGACTGATATAGTTTAGATATTTGTCCCTTCCAATTCTCTTGCTGAAATTTGAGCCCTGGTATTGGAGATGGGGCCTGGTGGGAGGTGTTTGGGTCTTAGGGATGGATCCCTCATGAATGAGTTGGTATCATTCTCGTAGCAGTTAGTTCTCACTCTTAGTTTCCATAAGTACTGCACATTGAAAAGAGCCTGGTGTCTCCTCCTCCATATCTTCCTTCTTCTCTGGTCATGTGATCTAGATATGTGAGCACCGCTTTGCTTTCTGCCATAAGTGAAAGCTTCCTGAGGCCTTCATCAGAAGAAAATATGGGCACTATGCTCCTTGTACAGTCTGCAGAACTGCGAGCCAAATGCATCTATTTTCTTTATAATTATCCAGCGTTAGGTATTGCTTTATAGCAACACAAATGGACTAAGACAGTGCCTAAACAAACAGCTTTGTCTTTGCCTACCATTCAGCATTATTCATGTCTTCCATTCCTGTCTTTTTTTACATTAAAAAGGTTGAAATGTATAGTGAAAATTGTTCGAGTTTTCTAAGTTAATTCTAAGGCCACCAGATAAAGCTCCAGATGGTCACTTCCTTCATAGTACATCTGTGTGTATTTTGCTTTTGTCTAATGAAATTTTTAAGAAATGAAATTAATCAAAGCCATATAGAGAAGCTTAAGAATCCAATTTCGTAACAACTCCAATTCCTCTGACACTATCATGACATCAAAGGTTTGGGTTAGTAATTCTGAAGAGACAATGAAAGCTCTTAAGGAGCATTTTGAAAATTTGGAGGGGAGTTGTTTTGGTTACATAGTGATTGAGGACACCACTTGCCTTTAAGGAGGCTGGGAATGCCAGATCTTGACAATTTTAACAATTCGGCTTGAGGAAAAATGTCTAAGATTTGCATGAGTTTCTATTGTCCCAAAGGATAGTCCTGTAACTAAGAAAATTATTTATAATTATATTTGCATAGAATCTTTGGTTTCACATAAATTTAAAGATTTTTTTTCACAGTTGTGATTTAGGGTAACTTTCTGGCAGATTGATGGAAGGTTTTGTGTGTGTGTTTTTTTTTGTCTGTTTGTTGTTTGTTTTTGCTTTCTTAATTTCATTGAAACATTGCCAAGAGCTGTTCATCATTTTAGAAAAATCAATCTTCAGCAATTGCTCATGGCATTCAAGCCACAAATACAACTTCCTGTCATATTCATGGTGATGTGATGTACAGGAATGTGCATCTGACTATTCCCTTATGCCTTCAAGGGAAAATAGAACTGAGGATTTTACATATTAAAATGCACGTTTCATAATAAATTAAATATGTTTCTTTTTCACCTTGTAGTTAAGACATTTTAATTTTTTACTGTTTAATATGCAATTATAATTAATATTATAATTATAGCTTAAATTATAAGTTATTTACAACTTTTATTTCAAGAGAGAAAAGCAATGGAATTATAGAATATTTGTTATCAAAAAGGTATTGGGTAGAATGTTACATTCTTACTACTTTTTTAAACCTGCCTAAGGTGAAATATTATACACAAAGCAAACACCTATGTAACCACCATCCAGATCAAGAAATAAAATATTGCTAACACCACAGAGACTTCATTTTTTTTTTTTAAACTAAAGGATGAACTAAATATATCGCCTCCAGCAGTGTTTGACAGCTTTTTGGTCACAGATTAGATTTCCACATATGAGTAGGTTTCTTTCTGGGCTCTATTCTATTGGACAATTAGCCTATTCCTGTGTCAATACTACACTAATAATTATGTAACAATCATAGGTATTGGTTTCTGGTAAAGCAAGTTCTCCCATTTATCTTTTTAAAAAGCATCTAGCTTTGCTGACCTTGTTTCTTTGAACAAGAAAAACACAAATAACCCCATTAAAAAGATGGCAAAGGTCATGAACAGACACTTTTCAAAAGAAGATATACACGCAGCTAACAATCATATATTTTAAAAAGCTCAATACTACCGATTATTAGAGAAATGCAAGTCAAAACCACAATGAGAAACCATCTCACAGTAGTCAGAATGGCTGTTACTAAAAAGTCAAAAAAATAAAGATGCTGGCAGGGTTGTAGAAAAACAGGAACACTTATGCACAGTTGGTGGGAATATAAATTAGTTCAACCATTGTGGAGGACAATGTGGCAATTGCTCAAATACCTAAAGACAGAACCACCACTTGACTTAGCAATCCCATTACTGGGTATATACTCAAAGGAATATAAATCATTCTATTATAAAGACATATGCATGCATATGTTTACTGAAGAACTATTCACAATAGCAAAGACATGGAATCAACCCAAATGCCCATAAAAGATAGACTGGATAATGAAATAAAATATATAGTACATATATACCATGGAATACTATGTAGCCATAAAAAAGAATGAGATCACAAGAGCGTGTCTTTTGCAGGAACATTGATGAAGCTGGAAGCCATTAACTTTAGCAAACTAATGCAGGAACAGAAAACCAAATACTACATGTTCTCACCTGTAAGTGGGAGCTAAATGATGAGAACTCATAACTCATGGACACAAAGAGGGGACCAACACACACTGGAGCCTATTGGAAGGTGGGAGGAGGGAGGAGGAAGAGGATCAGAAAAAATGACTATTGGCTACTAGGTTTAGTACCTGAGTGACAAAATAATCTGTACAACAAACCCCCATGATACAAACTTACCTATGTAACAAACCTGCACATGTACCCCTGAACTTGAAGTTTAAAAAAAAAGATGTAGCTTTTCCTTGAGACATTTTAATTTCACATGCAGGAAAAGTATTGCAATTAACACACATATTCAGTGTCTTCTTCATGAATGGTGCCCCTTAAGTAGTGCAGTATGTTGTGTATGGTGCCCTGGCCTTCCCTTTCCTATCCCCACCCTAGGTCAGGTCTCCCAGATCTGCACTCACACAGGACCCTCTACTACTTCTCTGTAACACATACCACACTGCAATTGCTCAGTTACAATCCACACTACATTCTAAGCTCCAAGTGGGAAGGGAACAGTATCTTTGTTTTTCACTGTGGACACATAGTAGGTGCACAATAAATATATTTGAGTAAATGAATGCATAAATGAATTTTAACTATATGTCTATTTATTTGTATTTGTATAATTTAAGGCACACAAGTACAGTTTGTTACATGGATATATTGCATGGTGGTGAAGTCTGAGCATTTAGTGTAATCACCACTTAAATAATGAACATTGTAACCATTAAGCAATTTCTGATCTCTCTTTCCACCCCCACTCTCCTACCCTTTTGAGTCTATTGTTCCATACTCTATATTCATGGGTACACATTATTTGGCTCCCATTTATAAGTAAAAACATGCGATATTTTTCTTTCTGAAATTCTTGTAGATAAAACCAAGGTGGGATAGGAAGGACTTTTCCTAATATCAAAGGGCAATTACTCCATCAAGGGGAACCCACTGCTTTTCTGAGAAACAACAGTGAAGGTCAGAAGTCACTGGGAGTGTTTCAGAATAGGTCAGAAATCCAAGAGTTTATCATCTTTCTCCAAGCATTTCTTCCATGTTTCTCTGCTTCTTGAGTGTAGACCGGAATGGAGAAGATGCTTCAGGACATGGGTTGTTCTTCTGCAAAGGCTCATATCTGCAGCCAGTACTGCCATTGACTTTCCCAGTATTGAACACACGTGAGTAGCAAACTTCAAGAATGACAAGGAATGATTTCTTTAGATGAGTTAGCTGGCCCAGAAAAATCAATGTGTCACTCTAATTTTGGAATGAGTCAAAGTAAAGAAACCTAGAGCCACAGTTGATGGAATGCATTCTGCTTGTGCTGAAATAAGAGATAGATGTATTACTTTTTAGATGAATTATGAGTGTTATTAATCAGTCCATCCCACCTTGCTGGTATGTAAGGCCACTGTAAAGGACAGCTGGCACTAAATCAACTAAGAAATAAAAAAAAAAAATCATCGATTTTGATTAGTTGGTGTTTAAAAGTCAAACCATTATCACTACGATTTTCAGTAATCAACAATGATAACAGCTCCCCTGCACTAGGTGCTTACTCTGTGCCAGGCACTGGACCTAAGTGTTTCTAGGCATTAACTCATTTTCTTGTGACAATAACCTTATAAGATAAATAAAATTATTTTTATTTTGAAGACAGAGAAAACAAAGCAAGGAAATGTTTGGACTAATTTTCCTCAGGTGGCACACTTGCAAATGGGGGCACTGAGATTTGAATCTGAAGTCACACCTGCCTTTTCCCAAAGGCAGCAGTACCAGCCCAACCAAAGTTTCCCGAATGCTTTACAGTCATTCAGCAGGTGTAGGCAAGAGCTGCAGTTGTCACAAACACGAAGTCTCTTGTTATTTATCAATTTAGTGACTTAAGAAAAATAACAATTGGCCTGTTCCAGTGGCTCACACCTATAATTCCAGCTCTTTGGGAGGCCGAGACAAGAGGATCGCTTTAGCTCAAGAGTTTGAGACCAGCCTGTGCAACATGGTGAAGCCCTGTCTCTACAAAAAATACAAAAATTAGCCCAGCATGGTGGGGTGTGCCTGTGGTCCCAGCTACTTAGGAGGCTGAGGTGGGAGGATGGCTTGAGTCTGGGAGGCAAAGGTTGCACTTAGCTGAGATTGCACTGCTGCAACTCTAGCCTAGACAACAGAGCCAGACTCTATCTCAAAAAAAAAAAAAAAAAATAGCAACTGCTGTCTGTATCCTTCCTATTGCTACAAACAAATTTGAAAGGTGGAACAAAGGATTGTATCAAGCAAGAATGTTCCAATAGTAGTATTTGTTTCTCAGAGAGAGACAGACAGACAGACAGACAGACAGAGAAATGAAATGGAAGCATCTGTTTCTGCAAGTGGATAACCTCCTGGGGTCCTGGAAGCTCCCACTCTTTCCCAGGTAAGGAGTCATGAGCCAATCACCTGCCACCCCTGTAGTAAACACCTGTAATCTAGCCTTCATTTTTGTAAATGGAGCATCAGCTAACTACCACTCATAAACGCTCTACCATAGGCCATAGACTGTGCCAAGCACTTCACAGACACAAACGGGATGAATTCTCTGGAAACCCTGTGACATTAAGCATATCTCATGTCAGAGATGCTCTGGGTCACCCAACTACCTTCTCCCCCAGGCACCTCCTAGGCATCTCCTTTTCCTTTGTGGTCACCAGCCTTTTTTGAAGTTAGATCAGGCCATATAACTAACGTTTGATCTATAGGATGTAGGCAGAAGTGATATGCACTGCTGTGGGGATAATTTTTCCTACAGCAGGAAGCATCATTGAATTTTGGGGTTATGGTTATCCTGACTGACACTATTGCTATGTCATTTTACAGATGAAAATGAATGTGTATGATCTGCCCACATGCACACGGGTAGTGGGTTGTAGATCTTTGACTCAAATCCATGCCTGTTGGATTCAAAGGCTTACTCTCCCACCGTACTAACCACTACAGTTTGCTTGCCTTGGAAAGTGGAATTACCACGATCACCATTCCAGTACCACCACAAATGCTACAGCCCTCCTACGGATCCCAAAGAGCACGTGGCAGAAAATATTGCCTTCTGTTGTGTACACACACATAGGACAGAATTCTTTCTTTATCTAAAAGAGCTTTTCAATCTGCTCTAACATTTGTTTTGAATTAAGCTATTAGGCTCTGGTTATTCTGCATGTTTGGTTAATTCCAATTACTGTAAGAGAAGGACTTTTTCCATATAAAAAAGGATTTTAAATTTTTAATAAAAATTGTATGTGCTGTCATAAAATGCAGCTGGAGTGTATTTGCATAATATCAGGTTTCTCAAAGTTTAGTGCAATAATTAGATACTGCTACCACGATGAGAATTTGGAGCTCTGCTGGGAAAGTTTCTGCAATTCTGCTGCCATCTCAAACTTCCTCTCCTTTGGAAGTTCCACATATTTTACTTTGGTGCCAGTGTAAAAATCCTGTGGAAAAATGTAATCATTGTACAGACTCAGAGAAGAGATCTGCATTGAGATACGCTGCAACAGGGAGAGTTGAGAAGATGTTTCGCCTGGTGGACAGGGATAGCTGATGCCTTCTTTATCCTCTTCTTCAGTCTTAGGATGCTACACTTCAGTTGCATGAGACCCATTTCCTTTCCCCGTCACTACCAATTTATTTAGGGATGCTGATAAAATTCCTTAATTTTTTGAGCTATAAATTAGTGACGATCTTCTAGATCAGGGGTCAGCAAACCTTTTCTGTCAGGGGCCAGTTAGTATTTCCAGCTTTCTAGGCCATGGGCGTCTGTTGCAGTTGTTCAGCTCTGTTGTTTTAGTGTAAAAACCACCCTAGCAATTCAGAAATGAATAAACACACTGTGTTCCTATAAAATTTTATTTTCAAAAGTAGGTGGTGAGCTAGATTTGGCCCATGGCCATAGTTACTGACTCCTGTGTAGTCACCTAATAAATGAAAATATCATTTATTTGAGTATTTGTTTATTCATTTACTTGTATGAGAAATTTTCTGGAGGGGTAACTTGTGTGTTAGGCACTGTTCAGGGCACTGGAGATAAAGCAGCAAACCAGACAGGTAAGATTTGCCTTGTCCCTGAAACTTGCTTTCCTGACAAAAAGACAACAAATAGCTAAACAAATAATTCTGGATAATAATAGGTGCTTTGAATATATGAAAGCAGAATGTGTGATAGGGTATGTCTGGGTTCTGAAGGAAAATGTATATGGGACATCAGATGTGAGTCCAAGAAGGTGACTTGGCACAGAGGCCATGTGTCTGTGGGCTGTGCCTTATATAGCAGTGTCTTTAACTGTCATTGTAATACCACCAGTTGTATCATTATACCTTTTAATATTAGAAGAGGAAACCAAAGCTCAGAGACTCAGAGAGGGAAGATAACTTGCCTATAATTCATAGCTGCTAACAACAAAGCTGTAATCCAGATCTCGGGTGGGATTCAATTCCATTTGTCTCTAAGGCCAAAAGACCTTAAATTTCTCCTAGGAGCTATAGCCCTGGCTCAGAGAGTCCTTCGCAGTGCCCCTTCTAGCTACTAATGAATTCTAGGAAGTCAGGACTGGAAACCTGAAAGCCACCTTTTTCATTCACCCAATCATTAAAGCATCATTCATTCCCCCAAACAAATTATTTACTGAGCATCTGCTATGTGCCAGCACAACTGAGGAGGATATAGTGAGGCAGACAAGTAAGGTTCCTGAGCAATGATATACTGGTCAGTGTTGAAAACTGGCTCTGCAGGAGTGAAAGTAGGCTTGATTTGTACCATTTGCTTATTCTGTAGTGTAAACACCTCCACCATGGCTGATTTCATGCTGCCAACTTGTCATGAACTGGCTTGCAAAATTTCTGAAAATCTAACAATTGATTCTTCTGAGCAGCTGCAACCTAGCTCCAGCCACTGCTATGGCACTGGTGCACAGTACTTGCAATTTGGTGGGTGTATGAAAATAAACACAGTGTTACAATATTGGGTACAAAGTGCTATTATAAGAGGCCTCGGTAGGATGGCTTTGGTGCTGGATAAATGCAAAGAAAGGACACTTAACCCAGGCATGAAAACAGGAGAGAAAATAATCGCTGTCATACATACTTGACATCGAAGACGTAAATATTTGGAAACATTCATATTTTGATAGATAAAAATCTTTTCCTTTAAAGAAATATTGTCATCTCGTCGACACACTCCAAATGGTCCCTTGCCCAAATTATTTAGATTATTGTTTGAATTCTTTAGTTTGCAAAAGGGAGCCCAATTTAAAGAGAGGGTTGAGGTTCTAGAGTCTCATTCCTGCTGTTAATTGTTGTTGTGATCACGGGCAGGTGACTTGATTGTCAGTGTACTGGTGTTGAGAGAACTTAAGGCATGTCAAGTGTCTGCACTTTACTAATCAGCCTCTTCAGATGTAAGAGTTTTATTAATATAAAACCTCTCTTCTGTCCCCCTTAGTAATGGCTCTCAGACAACATGCACAGAAGATGAGCTGGAATTCTGCCTGGCTTATTGCAGGGCACTCTCACTTTTCACAGTCTAGAACCATTTGGAGAAGGCCCTATTTAGAATTTGAAATGTAGCTAGGCCTAAATAAGTATAACACATGTAGAAAATCCATACTATTTTAAAACCAAGATGGGACAGGAACACCGATGCCATGTGGATGGCCTTTTGAAAATGTCACCAGCTCTGAAATATCTACCAAATTAAGGCAAATTCTAGGACTCCTGGGACTTGAGCACTTTTCCAGTCATATCCAGAGGCATCTGCTCGATTCTTAACACCCACCCTCTTTGTAAATGAGACAGCAGCTGGGTTCTGTTCACACATCAGCTAGAAACATTGTTTGGGAAACGATTGTTGCCAGAACCATGATGACCAACATGTGTGCTGTCATCCTTGTACCTCCCCAGAGTTATAATTGCCTCTCTGCTATTGCCAAAAACCAGGGCCCACGTGCAGTTTCTGGTTGTGTCCCTGGATTCTCTGATTCCAAAGGCAAAGGTCTGCAACCGATTCCAAGCCTTTCTTTCTGCAGTCATCCCAATTCAATTTGCCACCTCCGAAGGGATCTGTGTGGGTAGGCAGCTCATGGCTGTTCCAGCACAAAGCTCAGCAATTCCAAGTCTTGCCTCACTTCATTTGTAAGTGAGGGTTACATCTCAGAGACTGAGCTGTGATTAATAAAACGACTACAGCTGCAACCTGAAAGTGGACATATTAACTCTTTTCTTATAGTTGTTCCAAGCATGTGTGGAGTTCGTTTGTAATTCATTCCTCTGACTTTAATTCAAAAGCAACACCTAGAAGTCTTCAGATGGTGCATTGTGATGACGGCCTTGTCTGTGTCTACAAAGTGCAAATCCAACAGCTCTAGAGACTCAGATTCTCCACTCATGCTGTGTAACTTGATGTGGTTAACTAGATAATGACCAAATCTACACTTCACTGGGTTATTGTAAACCAAAACCTCATTGGACGTCTACAAAGCTAGTTTCCAGGTCAATGTGACCCACTGTAGTTTTCTGTCTGTTAGAGTATCAGTAATTACACATTCAACCAGATTTACTGATAAGAAATAGAAGTCCAAATTTTGTCAGAACTACAACAGAGAATACTGGAGACTGAGGCAAAGTGGAAAATTCATGCCTTGTGTAAAGGAGGCAGCCTTTACTTTATTCCATGAGACTGTTGTCATGTGGCAATGTAAGCCCAGTGCTACAAGATAATTCCAGTTTTTCAAAAGAAGCATGCAATCTATATTCTAACATAAATTCCTCCAGTTTTTAGAGGTTCACAACTCATTTAATTTTTGCTTAAACTTGTCAGCTAAACACATCTGTGGGTTTGAAGCTGCTGTGCATAGAGCACGATTTTGTAACCTCTTGTACTGACGACCTATAACAACCTGCAATTTTGAAGATTTTGCAGCACCTTAACAATTTTCCCCACCACTGCCATGTGCCCTTCTTTTATTAATATATACTTTGTTTTATTACAGTAAAAATTAAGGAAAATATGTATATGTCATAAGTGCACTGTCTCACAAACTGAACATACATGTGTAACTAGCACTCAGTTGTGAAAATAAACCATTATTCCAAAAGCCCACCCTGGTCCCCTCCAATCACTGCCTACTACGACAAGAGTAGTCACTGTTGCATGCACTTTTCTATTAAAATACATTCCTTTAAAAAAATCAATGTTGCAGATGTGTTAAAAAAATTCTATAAATGCAGTCAAAATAATGAGTCAAACAAACGCTATCTGTGCATGAATTCATTACAATAACACAAACTGTGCATTGCTAAAAAGAAACCAACAAAGTATGCATATAGAATTGTCATGCTGAAAACCTTGGACCGTTATTTCAAACAATTTATCAGCAGACTTTGACATAACATCTTTGGACAAATTTTCCATTTGCTTTGTCCATACAAACAAAGCAAACGAGAGGCTTTGCATTCACAGCCTTTATGTTACCTAATACAGGCCATTGGAGCCAAATGCTTCCCTCACTACATGTGTAGATAAAATTTCAGAGTTTCCTGGTCTCTCTAAGTTGAGTGTCAAGATACTTATTGCAAGGTTTTACATGAAATGAACCGTATGTATAAAATATGGGACTTTGCTTCGATGCATGTATTTATTTAACCAAGTTTATGACAGTCCATCAACAAGCCCTGCTGTGCTTTGGCTTCTCAATATGTTTCTCTCTTCTCCCTTCAGCAGTCATCCTGCAGTTTAAATTTTTGGTTCTCACATCCTTTGTTTTGAAAGCAACCTGAATCTGGCATCATTTTTTTTTTTAAGTGAGAGATAATCTGTAAAGTACATTATGGCATATTTGATACAGGATACCAAAAACAAAAAGACGTGGTTTTGTGGGGTTTGTGTCAAAACACATGCCAGCATATTGGTGAAAATAGTCCTGGTGCCCTGCTTCTTACTATCAATTGTGATCACTTCCGGATTGATTCAGCTGCTGGACATCTGCTCTGGCCACTCCGGTGCAAAGCTGCTCCTCCTCCATGTCATGCTGGGGGACAGAGAAACAAGCACATTGGACTTCCGTCACATGGCCTGCTGCCTATGGATCTCTGCGTGACTGTGCATTCATTGACCATTTAATAAAATGTTTAAAACCCAACTTCGTTTGGATTTTAAAGCCAAATGGATTTAAAAGCCACCAAGTATCCTGGATAGTAGACAACCCAGTATCCAAGTCAATGTGACCCAATATAATTTTCTGTCAGAATATCAATAATTGCACATTCAGCCAGATTGACTAATAGGAAATAGAATTCACACATGTTGTCAGAGATAACAGGGAATGCTGGAGACTGTGATGAAGTAGAAACTTATGCCTTGTGTGCAGAAGGCAGCCTGTAATCTGTTCCACAAGATTGTTGGCATGTGGCAACGTAAGCCCAGTGCTACAAGGTATTTTAATTTTTCCAAAGAAGCTTACAGCCTAGGGAACAAACTCAAGCAACATCAAAATGCCTTTTCACCTATCAAATGTGAAGTTTGTTACTGTAATTTTCATTGCTTTAATAAGAAGGCCTGAGCTTGAGGAGAATGTGAGGAAATGAAAATTTTCATAAAATGCTGGAGGCAGTAACACAGGTACCAAACATTCTGGAAGGCAGTACCTACAGTGTGTGGTAGGTGGGATTTTGGCCTCCATGATTTTTGATCCTTACCAAGACAAAAGGGACTTTGTAGATGCAATTAAAGCTGTTAATCAGCTGGCCTTACAACAGAGACATTATCCTGTGCTATCAGGCGAGCCCAATGTAATCACTTGAACACTTAAAGAGCAGAAGAGGGAGGGAGAGAGATGTGTCAGCTTCGGAAGGATTCAACCCTTTTTCTAGTCCTGGGCTATGGTGGGCTCCCTGCAAGTGCAGAAAGTGGGCTCTGGTAGCTAGGGGAGGCCCCAGCTGACAGCCAGCAAGGAAACAGGGACTTTGTCCTATAGGGGAAGGGAACTAAATTTTGTCGACAATACGAAGGAGCCTGGAAACAGGTTCTCCTCTAGAGTCTCCGAAAGGGGATGCAGCCCTGCTGACACCTTAATTTTGGTCTTGTGAGGCTTCAGGCAGAGAAACCAGCCAAGCCCACTGGATCCCTCACCTACAGAACTGCTAAATAAGAAAAGAGTGTGGCTTTGAGTCACTAAATCATTCATAATTTGTTATGGCAGCAATAGAAAACTAACATAAGTTCTCTCCACAAATGGCCACATCCTTTGATCCAATAAATCCTATCCTGGGACTTAAGAAATCCATTGAAGATTGAATGCAAAATGTTTACCCCAGTAACTAAATATTGAAAATAATCTAACTGTCCAATGTTAGAGACTTAGTTAAATAAATTATGGTAGAGTCATATGATGAAATACTATGCAGTTACAAAGATTAATTTTTATATGAATATTCAGTATTAAGAAAATGCATACAATATGCTATTAAGTGAAATAGAAAGAACACAAGGCTATATATAAAATTTGGCCCTGTCACATGTGTGTGCTTTTTTCTCTATGTGTGTATACATATGTAAGTATATGTTAACAGGATGCTTATCTTGGTTTTGGCCAAGGCCCCAGAAGCCAAGAATAAAATTAGATGCAGGTGCCCTACATTCCAAGGCCAGGTGCTAGACAGGATTGGCAAAGGGGGGTCACTGAAATTAGTCCATCACCCTCTCCAGGGTATAAAAGAAGGATGCAAGGAGTGGAGGTGCTCTCTGCCTCTTTTCTTGACTGTTTTTGGAAAGGGAGGGAAGTGCTTGATTTCATTTTACAACAAATTAAACAGGGATTTCAAGTGGCTATACAGAGAACTTGCTATATCCTCTCAAATTTGGAGGACACAGGGGCTGGATTGTGTCACAGTGTTTAATAACTCATTCATTCATTTACTCAATCAAGCAATATTTAATAAACCAAATTACATATACTATGTGTTGTGCCAGGTGCTTAATTCTAGGCCATTTTTCTTAAGTTTCAATGCATTAAAAACAAAGGAAGTAAATTTCTCTAGAGTGGACATTTATTCTGAAAATACAGTGCAATATTAAGTGAAAAAGAAAGACTACAAAGCTATGTGTATAATTTGGTCGTATCACAAATTATGCCTCCCCAAATCCATGCTTGCTTATTCTACATAAAGCCCACAATTTGGGCTTAGAAATTTACCTTTCCCCTATGTCATGGCACATTTGGCTCAAGTATGAGTATATGGCTCAAGCCAATTCGTGCCCCTTATTCCCACAATCAAAATGATTAATTTAGGAATGAACACATGAATCTCACAGACCAATGAGGTGTAATGAAATGCTGGCTGGAAATCTTTGAATAGAGGCAGTTTCTCTTTCTTGCTGAATGTGAAGATGAGGACAAGCAAGAGTTGAAACAGCTGCAGTCATTTTGTTACTGTCAGCAACCTGGGAATTGAGTCACTGCAATGGAGAAAGCCTGGTGACATTGCTTGAGCTGAAGATGGAGCCATAACTGAAGCCAGCCCTACCCTGGTATTACTCACATCTGTGAGTCCTCTTTGCTTAAGTCACTTTAAATTGTGGGGTATCACTGTCAACAGAAAATGCTCTCTTACTGGCAGCATCTTTTACTACTTCATGTTTCAACTCTAAAATGTTGTTGAAAGTTTGAAATTAAGTTCTCAAAATAGAATTTAAAACTCAAAGAGGAAAAGTAATATGACAATCTCATACATTTAAAATTATACATACATAATACGATAAAAGTCATTTTATATCTTAAAATATGCCTAAACTAAATTTTAAATCAAAACACCCTTAGGACAGGGAAAGTGTGATAAGCCAATTAAGAATGATGAGAAAGTTTTCCATTTTCTTTTAAGCTTCTTCGATTAACTGTCTTGTTGCTTTCAGGTTATGGGCCAGTCAGAGAATAGGGATATGGACAAGAAATTCTTGAAGGGTAACAGAAGAGAAAAAAAAGTCAGCAATTATTCTGACATCTAAATTTCTGTCAGATGTCTCTGATCCTATGAAGGAACTTTGGTGTTAGTTGCCAATATCCTTTATAAAATTCTCTGTAGACTCTATGCTTTAAAAAACACACTAGAACATACCTTGTCATATACTTAACATCTGGAAGGAGGGAAAATTTCACAAAGAAGTCTTGGCTGTCTCATGCTCCCCTGAAGGAAATTCCCCCCAGAGCTTGGATGACAGTGTGTTAAACACCCATCATTCATTTGTGTGACCATTCAGTGTCTAACCACATCCGAGAATAAAAGAATGAGGGTCTCTGATTTTTACAGGCTAATGTTGGGGTACATTATTTGATGCCAAAACACCCAGATTCACATTAAAAATATTCAGCCAACCATCCACATTTTCCAAACTATCCAGATGTTTGACATCTTGTAAGCATAGCATGTGATAGTACTAATTGGATAGTATAAGAATTTTCATACTCCTAGGTCATTAAGCATTTATTGTAATCTGCTTATGTGCCAGTCATTCATATAGGTTTAATTGATTTGTAAGCCATTGCTTCCACTGCTTATGGAATTCACTAGTAATTGATGATATACAAGTTACACAGAGCTACAAGAAAATGTGATGAGTGCTATACCAAATTAGGATGGTTTCATTGCAAAGAAGAGAACATTCAACTAAAAGCACAGCTTCTACTAGCCAGTTCTGTGCTTTTATGCAAATTTTTAAAATTATGCCTCATTCACTAGGCAAACACAGTCCTACATCATAACACACATGGTGGTGAGCAGCAGTACACTCTTGCACAAATGTACATGAAAATATGTGATATAAATACTTAACATTTTCTAGAATGAGAAGTGTAGGGGTAGACAAGTTCCAGGGTTGATCAGCTCTGTGATGGGAGAGCTGTATTGAGAAGTAGGTGTTTTGCATATTTCTTCTTTGGCATTATTACCATATTGGCTCTTATCTTCAGGCTTATCCCCTCACGGTTATAAAAGAGCTGCTGCAGCTCTAAACAACACTTCTTCATAGAGCCCAAAGACAAGAGGGCATCTGTTTTAATCAAGGTGGAAATTTATTTTCCAAAGAGCCACCAGAAAACTCTCCTTTACTTTTCACTGGCTATAACTGGACCACTTACTTACTTCTAAGTCCATCTTTAGAATTACCAGGTTTGGTTGTGATTGGTCAAAATTTCCCATGTGGATATAGTGAGGGTATCAGACTCCCCTTACTTATAGGGACACCTGAGACTAACAAAGGTTGGATTTGGCTAATAGAAAGAAGGATAAAGTCCATTGTGAGTTGTATTAACCAGTACCTAACATAAAATCAATGAATGCAATAAAAGTGCTGCAAGAGCAGAAAAACAAACAAACAAACAAACAAAAAGGGCATTGATTTGACTTAATGGTAACCCCGATTTTGGAATTGGTACTTGATATATGAGAAGTATTTCTCAAGTGAATAAATGATGGAAACATACTTCAAAACAAAAATATAATGTAAAATTATTAATTTGAATGTTATGTTAATTTTTTTCTTATAATGAGATAAATGTTCTATACACTTACAAAGTTATCCAAGAAAGACATTGTAGGAAAAAAAACTGAAAGATAATTTTCTTCCCATTAAAAAATGCATTATTTTATTGAAACGTGTACACATATGTAAGCATTATTTTTTAAATACAGAGGACAATTAATCCAGACAAGGACACAATAAAAAAAAGAAAACCACAGGCCAATATCCCTGATAAATACACATGCAAAAATTCTCAACAAAATACAACAAATTGAATTCAAATGCACATAAAAAGATTATACACTGCACTGGGCTTTATCCTAGGGATGCAAGGATAGTTCAATATATGCAAATCAATAAATGTGACATAACACATCAACAGAATGAAGAACAAATGCCATTGGTCATCTTAATAGATTCAGAAAAATCATTTGATAAAATTTAACATCTCTTCATGATAAAATCTCTCAGCATGTTATGTATGGAAAGAATTTAATTAAACACTATAAAGGTCGCATATGACAAATCTGCAGCCAACATTATACTAAATGGGGAAAGTTAAAAGCTTTCTCTCAAAAAACTGGAACAAGACAAGGATGCTCACTTTCACCACTGTTATTCAAAATATAGCTAGAAGTTCTAGAAAGAGCAATTAGAAAAGAAAAAGAAATGAAAGGCACCCAAATTGAAGAGAAGAAAGTCAAATTGTACCTGCTTATAAACAACATAATCTTATATGTATATATGAGATTATTTTTAGTAAAACCTAAAGACTCCAGGGAAAAAAACTCTTAGAACTGATAGAATAATTCGGCAAAGTTTCAGGACACAAAATCAACATACAAAAATCCATAGTGTTTCTATATACCAATAATAAGCTAGTTGAAAAGAAATAAAAAATTAATCCCATTTACAATAATTACAAAAAGATAAAATACCTAGGAATAAATTTAACCAAAAAGGTAAATAGCTCAATGATCAAAACTATAAAACACTGGTGAAAGAAATGAAAGAGAACACACACGAATTGGAAATTCGTACCATTTTCATTGATTGGAGCAATAAATATTGTTAAAATGTTCATACTCCCCAAGTGATCTACAGATTCAATGTAATCCCTATCAAAATGACAATAATGTTCTTCACAGAAATAGAGAAAACAATCTTAAAATTTGTATGGAACCACAAAGACCCCAAATAGCCAAAGTACTCTTGAGCAAAAACAACAAAGTTGGAGGCATCACACCAGCTGACTTAAAATGCATTACAAAGATGTAATAACCAAACAGCATGGTATTGGCATAAGTACAGAACCATAGACCAGTGGAGCAGAACAGAGAGCCCAGATATAAATTCATATATTTACAGCCAAATGATTTTCAACAAAGACATCCAGAACATACATTAGGGGGAAAAAAAAATCTCTTCAGTAAATGTTGTTGGGAAAACCAGATATCCATATACAGAATAATAAAACTAGACCTCCATCTTTCACCGTATACAAAAATCAACTCAAAATGGATTAAAGATTTAAACATATGGCTCAAAACTAATGGAAGAAAATATAGGCAGACACTTCAGAATATTGGTCTGGGAAAAGATTTTATGGTCAAGATCTCAAAAGCATAGGCAACAAAAGCAAAAATAGACAAACAGGAATTGCATCAAACTAAAAAGCCTCTGTACAGCAAAGGTCACAATCAACAAAGTGAAGAGACAATCTGAAAAATGTGAGAAAATATTTGGAAACCATCTGATGAAAGATTAATATCTAGAATATACAAGAAACTCAAACAATTTAAGAGCAAAATGCCAAGTAATCAAATTTAAAAATGGGCAAAAGGTGTGAATAGATTTTTTTTAAAGAAGACATACAAAAGGCCAACAAGTGTGTGGAAAAATGCTCAACACTAGTCATCAGGCAAATGCAAATTAAAACCACGATGCGATATCATTTTGTCCCAGTTAGAATATCTGTTATTAGAAAGACACAAAATAACAAATTCTGGGGAAGATGTGGAAAAAAGGGGACTCTTTCTTATACAGGTTGATGAGAATGTAAATTAGTACAACTATATAAAACAGTATCAAGCTTCCTGAAAAAACTAATCATACAACTACTATATGATCCTGCAATCCAACTACCAGGTATTTATCTAAAGGAAAGAAAATCAATATGTCCAAGAGATACCTGCACTCCCATGTTTGTTGCAGCTCTACTCATAATAGCCAAGATATGAAATCAACCTACATGTCTAACAGCAGATGAATGGCATAGATACGCCATGGAATATTATTCAGACATAAAAAAGAATAAAATCCTGTCATTTGTGACAACATGGATAAACCTAGAGAACATCATGTTACATGAAATAAGCCAGACACAGAAAGAGAAGTAATGCATGTTCTCATTCATATGTGGGAGCTCAAGAAGTTTATCTCATAAATGTAGAGAATAGAATACTGGTTACTAGAGACTAGGAAGGGTAAGAGGAAGGGTGGATAGGGAGAGGTTAACAGATACAAAATTATAGCAAGGTAGGAGAAATAAATTCTAGCCTTAAGTAGCCCCATAGGGTAAACAACAATTCATTGTATTTTTTTCAAATAGCTAGAAGATAATATTTTGAATGTTCCCAACACAAAGACAAAATATGGTTGTGAGGTGATAAATATGCTAATTATCCTGATTTGATCAATACCCATTGTATACATGTATCCAAGTATCACACTGCATTCCATAAATATGTACAATTATTGTGTGTCAACTAAAAATATATAGTAAACAATTTTTTTAAACATAGAACTAGCTTAAGTAAAAGAGGACTTACTGTGTATCATACTCAGAAGTTCAGAGCTAGATGCTGAAACTATTCTGTGCGCCTCAGCGATGGTTGTGTTCTTCCCTATGCTGACAGTCTTTCTCTAATAGCAGGGACAATGGTTTTAGACAACTCCAAATCCCAAACTTGCAGATTTAACAACATTAGAGAAAAGTGAATATTTCTTTTCCTTTGTGTGCATAGCAATACTAGAGAAAGACACTGGTCCTTCCGGGGTCAGTTGCTTGCCCCTCAACCAACCATAGTTGCCAGGAGGATGGTCATGCTCATCTGGGCCTTTTGTTCTTTTCTGTGGCTATAACGATTGGTAACACCTTTGTCCATGATAATAATTGTTAGAGAAAATTGAAAAATAAAGAAAGGAAAAGTAATAAAACTATCTTTGATGACACTGAAAAAATCATCACTGTGTTCTTCCTGCAATATTATAGTTATGTGTCCTTTTCCAGTATTATTATTAACAATATAATAATTAACATTATAATATTATAATCCTATATGTAGTATATAGTTTTGCATTATGTTTTAAAATATTATATTGTTATAAAATTATTTTAAAAACTAAAAAATTACTCTATATTACAGAATTCCTTTGTATTTTAGAAAAAATAGAACACATAATAATTAGCTATTCACTCAACAAACTAAGAAGCAAAAGTCCCCAAGCTAATAAGGGCATCTACAAAAAACTCACAGCTAGCCTCATATGTAATTGCAAAAGATTGAATTTTTCCCTTCAAAGATTGAAAACAAGACAAATATATCTGCTATCACCAATTTATATGCAACATTATAGCAGAGATTTTGGCAAGAGCAATCAGGCAAGTAAAAGACTAAAAGACATTCAAATTGGAAAGGAAGAAGCAAAACTGTCTGTATTTGCAGATGATATGATCTTGTATATTGAAAATTTGAAGTAATCCACTAAAAATGACTAGAACTAATAAATAAATAAGTTCAGCAATGTGACAGGATATAAGATCAATATACAAAACTCAATTATATTTCTATACACTAGCAATAAACAATCCAAAAATGAAATTACTAGGAAAAAGGCTTTCATGCTGTGTTTCTACAAAACCCTGTTTTACTAGGAAAAGAACAAATACTGGAGGACTCATGCTTCTTAAATACAAAGTATCATACCAAGCTACAGTAATCAAGACCATGGCATAAGGATAAACATAAACATAGATGGACCATAATCCCCAATCTAGATGTAAACCCTCACATTTATGGTCATTTGACCTTTTAAAAGGTTGACAGACAATTTAATGGAGAAGAATAGTCTTTTTAACACATAAAGCTAGGACAACTGATATCTATATGCAAACAAAAAAAAAAGAGAGAAAAGAATTTTGACCCTTATTTCATATCATATACAAAAATTAACTCAAAATAAAGATATAGCTAACTATACCAGCTAAAACTATAAAGATTTTATAATAAAATACAAGACCAAACTGTTGTGACCCTGGATTAGGCAACAATTTATCTCATATGACATGAAAAGTACAAATGGCAAAAGAAAAAACATGGAAAAATTTGACTTCATTGAAATTAAAAATTTTGTGCTTCAAAGGCCAACATCAAAAAAGTGAAAAGACACACTACAGAATTGTAGAAAATATTTTCAAATCATATCTAACAAGGCAGCTGTGTCCAGATTACATAAAGAATTCTTACAATGCAGCAGTAAAAACACGAATAATACAATTAAAATGGGCAAAGAACTTGAACTGACATTTTTCATAAGATGATAAAGAAATAATGGTCAATTAGCACATACAAAAATGCTAAATATAATTAGCCATTAGAAAATGGCTAAGCAAAACCATAACAGGATATTACTGTTCACCTGCTGAGATGGTTAAAATTAAAAAGATAGACAATAGCAAGTCTTGGAGAGGATGTAGGTAAGTTGAAACACGTGCAATAATGGTGGGAATGCAAATGGTGAAGCCACTGCAGAAAACATTCTAGCAGTTTCTCAAAATGCTAAATATGGTATACACCCAAAATTAATGAAAATGGATGTCGATACAAAAACTTGTAAATGAAAATTCATAGCAATATTATTCATAATAGTGAAAAATTGGGAACAATCTAAATGTTCGTCAACTGGTGCATGAATAGACAAAATGTGTTATGTTTATAACAATGGAATATTATTTAGCAAGAAAAAAGGATGAAGTACTGACATGTGTTACAACATGATGCACCTTGAAAACATGCTCAGGGAAATAAGCCAAACACAAAACACCACATGTTAAATAATTTCACTTACAGGAAATGTTCATAATAGGTAAATTCAAAGAGACAAAAAGAAAAGAAAAGAATAGGTGAATTCACAGAGACAAAAAGAAAATTTTCTTTTTTCTGACTCCCAGAGTTTAGGCTTGGTGTGGGGAATCAGAAAAGAATAATAACCAAGAATGGGTATTTGGTTTCAGTTGGAAGTGATAAAAATTTCCACAATTAGACTGTGGTGATGGTTACACATCTTTGTGAATACAGTATACTAAAATTCATTGAACATAGCTAAATTTTATGGTATGTGAACTAGAGCTTAACAAAACTTTAAAAAACAGATTAGCTCTGCATGTGTGTGAATAGTAATACCACCACCTAAAGAGATAATCATGTTAATATTTTGTGTATACAGACTTTTTTGTAAGTATGCAAACAAAACATGCATTCTAATGTTAATATATTTGATTATATATATCCATGTATATGTATTGTATACATTTTATAAGTGTATATATATACATGTAAACATATACATATATGCATGTGTATATATACATGTGCATGTATATGTGTATGTATATACTCATCTGTATATATGTATTTATGTATACACATATGTGTTATGTATTGTTTATATGCACTTATATATTTATATATACACATTGTATGCTTTTGCATATACATATGTTTATACATATAATATATACATGTATATATACATACCCACATAATTGATTTAACCATTCTTCCCTTAAAGGAGAGAACTTTTCAAAGTGTGGTCACTCAGTTTCTGTTTGATTTTGTATTTGTGAGTTAAGATGAAAGTCTGACTCATGTCTAAGATTTTATAAAAGTCATTAGAGAAAAAAAGAAAAACACAAACATTATTTATTTTTAAAACTACTGTTGTCATAACAGTTTTATGTTGCCTTGTAAGTGGTACTCTTCCTTCGTTCATGCTATATTTAGAACATTAGTTACCATAACGACAAGATATAATTCATCATATAGAAACTAGAGGAGTATACTCTAGTGATAATTTTTTGATTATGTTATAAACATAAAGATTAAAGACAGTTTTATATATTATTAGGTCCAGTTTTCTGCATCAAGGATAGATTGCCCCAAAACTTCCAAATAGATAGGCTGTAAGCTGATTTTTAAAAATAAATAAAAAACAAGACTTGTGGAATCAAAATCCTACTATCTCATTTCAAAATTTGGTTCAGGATTCTACAACCAAGGTGTAGGTATTCTCTGCGGAATAAATCTTAAATAATTCTCCCATCTACTTTTTCCTGGGTATGCACAAACAAAAATGAAAACAAACATAAACAAAAACCTGACCCTAAAACCTATCCTAACCCCACCTCTTATCAAGCATGGCTGAGCTCCAAAAACATACTAGCAATGTGCCTTTTTAGTCACAAAATAGAGACTTTTCTTCTACCATGTTTGCATCACTGCCTATCATCAACATCAATAATATTTAATCTTTTGGCTCATCCATCTCTTTGGGACTCTGCTAAAACCCAGGGTCCTATTTACAGAGAAAATGCACATAATACAACTTTATTCAAATTTCACGGGTTTCATGGGTCCCCTAAAGCCCATCTACATCCCTGTAAGGTTAAAATTCTTGGAATACATTCTAATGGACTCTATCTTTCCAATTCATTCCTTTTCATTTACTCATTCATTCGTTTAGTGGAACATTTGCTGAAGCTTATGATATAGCATGCACTCTCCTAGGTACTTGTCGTCGCATGAACTTCTGTGTTATTCAGGAGACTTTGTGAGGACTAGCAGGCTCTGGAAGGCTGAGTATTGCTCTCTGTGCTCTGGCACATTGCAATTCTACTTGTTTTACAGAAAAGTGATTCCTTTGTTTGATGCACCTGGCTATTACGGTTTCCTTCTAGATGTATAGTCCTTTGTAGCTCTATGAAAGCCTTTTTCCTAGCAAAACAGGGTTTTGTAGAAACACAGCATTCCAGTTCAGAAAGTTTGAATTCAGCCCCAGCAGTACCATTTCCTATTCACATAGACCTAGACAAGTCATCTAACTTCTTAAATTCTTAATTTCCTCCCCTGGAAAATGAAGCTAATAATAATGACTACCCTACATTACCTCTGTCTGGAGGTATGAGTTTTAAAAAGCAACAAAATAAGAAAATGGATGTTGAAGCATTTTGCAAACCATAAAACAAATAACCATTAGTATTACTATTGTTGTCATTATGCCATTGTTATTATTGAGAATCAGACCAAAAGATCACTTTTGGCTCTATAGGGTAACAGAGAGGTGAGGGACCTCACTTCGGTTTTCTCATCCAGTTTGAATTCAGCTAAAGGTTGTTGGAAGAAAGCAAGTAGCATGGTTTCAAAACTGTGAGACCTCTCACGAGGCAATTCCCAGCCTCTTATTTGCAACTATAGTGCACCAAACTGTAATGACTTACATGCACACACATTCACTTTACATAATCCTAGGTCACTTCTAAGCGTTTTCAGGAATGAAAATCCATCTTAATTGCTTGTCTTGGGTGTATCTTGAAAAGGCCTCTGCAAATGGTATTAGGGATTATTTTGGCAGAAAGTAAAGAAACCAGCTCTACTTGCCTAAACTCCCACA
Source organism: Cebus imitator (assembly GCF_001604975.1). Lineage (NCBI taxonomy): Eukaryota > Metazoa > Chordata > Mammalia > Primates > Cebidae > Cebus > Cebus imitator. The sequence goes on from NW_016107391.1 coordinate 4,103,093, forward strand.
TGAGGCATTTGTTTTCAAGAAAGGCAGGGTCTTATGGGTACCATGAGCTGGGCTGAGTTGCCTGGCCATCAGGAAAGGCTGATGAGAGGCCAGTCAGAACCCTCAGAACTCTTCCTCCACCCCTGCTTCTCTGTGTGGTGTGCTCACATTGTTCCTGACTCTTTCTCATCAAATCAACTTCCTCTTCCCCCAAACATAGCAGGCAAAATATAATTGTATGTGATTGACTGTATCCAGCCTGACATGTTTGTGCCCAGCGCCCCAGGTAAACGGAATCTAGCTCTCTGTCCCAATTCCACACCCCCAGAGACGGGACTTAGATTGGTCTGAGTTATATCAAGGGCTGTTGAGATTTAAGAGGACTCAACAACACCCAAACCAAATCCTCTTTCCAACACAGAGTTTAAAGCACCTGAGAATGGAGAGTTGGAGAAGTAACCTATCAACTCTATTACAAATAAAGGTATTACAAATAAAGGTATTACAAATTCCACTGTGCTGAAATAGTGGAATTCCAATTCAGGGAAGGAGTCTTTATCCAATGGCAGGAAAGTGGCACAGCAAATGCTCCCTGGAAGCAAAGAGAACCCAGAAGAGCTGGGGGGTTGGGCTGAACCAAGCAAGCCCAGGTATTCATCTGGAACACATCAATCAGATGACTTGCTCCTCCTCTCTGGGAGGAAGGAGTGAAGGAGGCTGGTGGTATTGCAGAGGCAGGGCACCCTCTGCCTGGATGAGTTTCAGGCCTGAGAGAAAGTGTTCACCCCTCCTACAGGGCTTACTCCTCATCTACTCAACTGTGTCTGTAGGCATGAGATAGAGTCATGGGGACAGTCATGGTTCCTTTGGACAGGGGGACAATTAAAGTAATAATTGTGAACCTAGTGTGTACTTCAAAAGGTGTGTACTGCAGTTATTTCTCATTTTAGATAAATAGAGAATCCCTGGAGGGTATGATTGGGCCTTGAGTTCGATGCTGTCAGAAACAAGGCAGGAGAGAAGTTGAGACCGTTGTACTACTCTTCAAATAAGGGGACTCTTCAATCTCTGCTCTTATTGTGGCAGGAGAGGTTTCCTGCCCTCTTCACCGTCTCTGGCCTTTCCACTTTTCAGCCTTACAGGAAGGAGTTCTTGATTTACCCTAGCATGTGCTAAAGTTAAGCAATTTAGTACAGTCAGCATTACTGGTTGTGGTGGGGTATTTGTATCTTGTAGTTGTCCCATTATGAACAACTGCAAGGCACAAGCTGATTCTAAGGAAGCTTCTGTTCTTCTAGGACACACAGCAGAAACATGACTGCTGACAGTTCCCAAGATTTATGGCTTGCAGCTTCACCCCCTCCAGAAGACAGTGACTTTACTATCTAGAATTCAAGTCCAGAATTCCCAGGGAAATGTTCTGATTGGCAGACATAGATCATGTGGCTCCTCTAGACAATCAACTGTGACAGGGTGGAATATGTTGAACAGTATGTAGAGATGTGATGTGGAAATAAATGGTGGCTTGGTTGGTTTTGTGTTGCTATAACAGACTGGGTAATTTATAGACAAAAAATTTTTCTCACAATTCTGGAGGCTTAGAAGTCCAATATCAAGGTGCTGGCATTTGGTGAGGATCTTAATGCTGGGTCATCCCATGGTGGAAGATGAAAAGGCAAGAGCAATTGAGGTTTCAGCAGACAGAGAGGGTCTCCAGGGTCTAGAGAAATTGAATCAACTTGAGCAATTTGCCTGTATTATAGCCTCCTGCCTTGAAGCCAGTTTTCTTTTTTTTCCCCTCAAACCCTATGTGAAATGCAGTCGCCTAGTCTGCTGGGATCAGCTCCTGACAGACCTCCCCACTCCAGCTTACAGGTGAACCTGGGTGAACTTCCCTCATAACCACACTGAAGTCTCCACCCTGGAAGGAACTATGGCTTCCCTACCATAACATGAGACTTACGTGCTGGCATGTTGACGCACTGCATCTGCAGGACTACTGGGACCTCTCCTCTCCATGTGATGTTACACGCTTTCCCCTCTCCATCGTCCCATAAAACCCTCCTGTTACTTTCCCTCAGGGTGACAGTGCTTTGGAAAATAGTCCCAGTGCTCTCTGTACTTGTGGCAACAAATACAACTCCTATTGATCAAAATCCACTTTCTTCTGGAGAGTTCTTTGTTACTTGCCAGGCAAATCAACTCTGGGCTTTTGAGGGGACAGGGGAAGGAGGTGGTGAGTAACAGAAAGAGCCTAAGATTAAACTCACAGCCTCAAGCCCTTTTATAGTCAGCGTTAATCCATTCATGAGGATGGAACCCTCATGACCTAAATACCTTGTGTTAGGCGCCACCTCCAACACTGTTGCATTGGGGATTAAGTTTTCAACATATAGACTTTGGGGGATACATTCAAACCATAGCAGACAATCAGAAAAAACAGTATGCCCAATCAACGTATACACGCACCCCTCTTCCTATATATTTCTGCCATGATTCCTACCACCTTCTCCCTCCACACACCTGAGATGAAACATTGACAAAGTGGGGGGGAGGGGTCAGACCCTGCATGTTTGCTCTGATGTACACTAAAGCCATCTGTGTGAAGCAACCAAATTCTGGACTTCTTTTTCTCTATGTGGTTGAAGCGAGTTCGCGGTATTCAATTCAGAACATCTGGAGAACTCCAGCTGCTTCACTCCTCTCCCCTTCCTTCTCTAAACCCCTGGAGAAAAGAGATATTGCTAACTGTAAAGAAATGAGGAAAGGCTGTCTCTGCCGGAATTGCAGACTGAGAAAAGCTATCTTTTAAATAGTTGTCGTCTCATTCTCCATAAGCGTCCTCCTTCAGTATATTTTCCATTAGAAACAAAAAAGGATGTTAAAAGAAAGAGTAAAGGCCTAAGGGAATGGATTTCAAATAGTGAAATCTCAGGTTATCATCAGCAGGCAGGGGTAGTAGCGATGATTTTGGTGAGTAAAGGGCAGATTTCTCTACTCCCTTCTCAAATCATAGCAGGCAGAAATCTAAGAGGATATTGCATCAGAACAGGAAGAATGGTGAAATATTGCACTATAACTTTTTTTCTTCTGGAGGGTGGAAAGAGAAGTTGTCAAAAGGTTGATTATTATCTTATTTGTCAGCACTGAAGTAATCACATTGAATGCAAACTGGCCTGTATTTTATACCTGAGTATACATAAGAACTTAAAATTTTTAAGATAAAGTAAATCTGGTTGATAGGTTTGTGTTGATGATGCAATTAAGAATGTCCACAATAAGATTTTGCAGGGAGGTTTTTACTTGGAGAATCAAACATTTTTGAGTTTTTATTTACTGTTTAATTAGGGGAAAGACATTTTATAGCTCTATTAAGTTAGAGGTTAATTAACAAAAAGATGATTCAGTACAATGATTTTTACTCTGTCTCATGGAAAAATATAATTCAGAAAGTTATGGTTTTATTTATTTTTTAGCTTTTATTTTATGTTTAGGGATCCATGTGTGGGTTTGTTATGTAGGTAAGCTAATGTCACAGGGGATTGTGTACAGATTATTTTGTCACTCAGGTACTAAGCATAGTACCCATTAGTTATTTTTCCTGATCCTCTCCCTCCACCAACACTCTGATACTCCCCAGTGTGTGTTGCTCCTTTCTGTGTGTCTATGTGTTCTCATTATTTAGCTCCCACTTATAAGTGAGAACAAGCAGTATTTTATTTTCTGTTCCTGCATTAGTTTGCTAAAGATAATGGCCTCCAAATACACCCATGAACGTGCAAATGACATGATCTTGCTCTTCTTTATGGCCACCTAGTATTCCATGGTATATGTGTACCACAGTTTTTTTTTTTTTTTTTTTTTTTTTTTGATGGGCATTTGTGTTGATTCCATGTCTTTACTATTGTGAATGGTGCTGCAGTGGATACACACGTGCATGTGACCTTATAATAGAATGATTTATATTCCTTTGGGGATATACTCAGTAATGGGATTGATGTATCGAATGATATTTCTGTTTTTAGGTATTGGAGGAATTGTCATACTGTCTTCCACAGTGGATGAACTAATTTGCAGTCCCATCAACAGTACAAAAGCATTCCTTTTCCTCCACAACCTCACCAGCATATTTTATTTTTTGACTTTTTAGTAATAGCCATTCTGACTGGTGTGAGATGGTATCTCATTGTGGTTTTGATTTGCCTTTCTCTAATGATCAGTGATGCTGAGCTTCTGTTTTCATATGATTATTGGGCATATGTATATCTTCTTTTGAAAAGGGCCTGTTCATGTCCTTTGCCCACTTAATTTTTTTTTCTTTTGTAAATTAGTTTAAGTTTCTTATAGATTCTGGATATTAGACCTTTGTTAGATGCATAGTTTGCAAAAAATTTTCTCCCATTTTGTAGGTTGTCTGTTCACTCTGATGATAGTTTCTTTTGCTATGAGGAAGCTCTTTAGTTTAATTAGATCCCACTTGTCAAGTTTTACTTTTCTTGCAATTGCTTTTGGCATCTTTGTTATGAAATCTTTGTCCATTCCTATGATAGAATGGTATTGCCTAAGTTGTCTTCTAGGGTTTTTATAGTTTTGGGTTTTATATCTAACTCTTTAATCCATCTTGAGTTAGTTTTTGTATATGGTGTAAGGAAGGAGTCCGTTTTAATCTGCATGTGGCTAGCCAGTTATCCCAGAACCATTCATTGAATAGGGAGTTCTTTCTCCATTTTTTTTGTCAGCTTTGTTAAACATCAGATAGTTGTAGATATATGGCCTTATCTCTGGGTTCGGTTTCATTGGTCTATGTGTCTGTTTTTGTACCAGTACCATGCTGTTTTGGTTGCTATAACCTTGTAGTATAGTTTGAAATCAGGTAGTGTGATGCTTCCGGCTTTGCTTTTTGCTTAGAATTGTCTCAGCCATTTGGGGTCTTTTTTGTTCATTTGTTTCATATAAATTTTAAAATAGTTTTTTTTTTTCTAGTTCTGTGAAGAATCTCAATGGTAGTTTAATAGGAATAAGCATTAAATATTTAAATTTCTTTGCACAGTGTGGCCATTTTAATGATACCGATTCTTCCTATCCATGAGCATGAATTTCTTTTTCTATTTGTTTGTGTCATCTCTGATTTCTCTGAGCAGTGTTTTGTAGTTATCATTGTAGAGATCTTTCACCTCTCTAGTTAGTTGTATTCCTAGGTATTTATTCTTTTTTGTGGCAATTGTGAATGGGATTGTGTTTCCGATTTGGTTCTTGGCTTGACTGTTGCTATATAGGAATGCTAACGATTTTTGTACTTGGATTTTGGTTCCTGAGACTTCAATGAAGTTATCAGATTAAGAAGCTTTTAGAACAATACTATGGGGTTTTCTAGATACAGAATCATGTTGTCTGCAGATAGGGATAGTTTGACTTCCTCTTTTCCTATTTAGATGCCTTTATTTTTTTATCTTGCCTGACTACTCTGGCCAGGACTTCCAATACTATGTTGAATAGGAGTGATGAGAGGAGGCATCCTTATCTTCTGCTAGTTTTCAAGGAGAATGCTTCCAGTTTTTTCCATTCAGTATGATGTTGGCTGTGGGTTTGTCATAGATGACTCTTAGTAGTGGTATGTTCCTTCAATATCTAGTTATTGAGAGTTTTTAACATGAAAGTATATTGAATTTTATTGAAAGCCTTTTCTGCATCTACTGAGATAATTATGTGGTTTTTGTCCTTAGCTCTGCTTATGTGATGAATCACATTTATTGATTTGCATATGTTGAACCAACCTTACATCCCACGGATAAAGCCTACTTGGTCATGGTGGATAAGCTTTTTGATGTGCTGTTGGATTTAGTTTGCAAGTGTTTTGCTAAGAATTTTCACATTGATGTTCTTCAAAGATATTGGCCTGAAGTTTACTTTTTCTGTTGTGTTTCTGCCAGGTTTTGGTATCAGCATGATGCTGTCCTCATAGAATGAGTTGGGAAGGAGTCCCATCTCTTCAATATTTTTCAAATAATTTCAGCAGGAATGGTACCAGCTCTTCCTTGTGCATCTGGTAGAATTCAGCTGTGAATTGGTCTGGTGCTGGGCCTTTGTTGGTTGGTAGGCTATTTATTGCTCATTCAATTTGGGAGCTTGTTCTTGGTCTGTTCAGGGATTCAGTTTCTTTCTTTTTCAGTCTTGGGAGGATGGATGTGTTGAGGAATTTATCCATTTTTTTTTTCTTGATTTTCTAGTTTGTGTGCATAGAAGTGTTGATAATATTCTCTGATGGTTATTTCTGTGGGGTCAGTGGTAATATCCCCTTTGTAATTTCTAATTGATTTTATTTGGATCTTCTCTCTTTTCTTCTTTATTAGTCTAGCTAGCATAGTGGTCTATTTTCTTAATTTTTTTCAAAAACCCAACTCCTAGATTCATTGATCTAGTTATGATTTTATTAGGTTTTGTAACAATTTGAGAATTATTGTCTCAGCATTACTTATTTTCTTTACTACTCCCTATCAAATCCCAGTTTTTCATATCATCTTTGGAACTAGCTTTGATATCCATCTGCTTCTCTCATGAATACATAAAATAAAATCTTGACAAGTGCTCACTATTTGCATTAAAATGATGTTTTGATGGGGACAATAATGACTCAGTTTCCTGCTGGGCTCTAATTTCTCATTCTTGGCTTCCTTTTCAAATACTTTGCTAGCTTTTTCATAAGGCAGATTCTGGGCTCCCTCCCCAGAAATTCTGATTCAGTGAGCTCCTGGAGAATAAGTATTTTTGAATGTTCTTCATGTGATTCTAATGCATTACTAAGTTTGACTCACTGCCTTGATTAATATTAGTAATCATATTAATACTAACAAATATTACATTATCTTAGATAAAATTAATAATAGCAACTGTCGATTATTTCCTTATTACCAGCCCCTGTGCTATGTACTTTATATACATTGTGCCTTTTATTCTTATGTAATCTCTATCCAAACCCTAGAAAAAAAAGAGGTGTCTTGGAAAGCTCCATCAGTTTTTTAAGTGTACCAGGCAAAATAATAGAATACAAAAAGAGTGCTTTATATGGTAAAAATAAGAATAGCTGACAGTAATCAAGCTGTTTCTTTTTGCCAAGTTCACTGCTAAGGAATTTACACTTGGGTACCCCTCCCCTTGCCCCAGACTAAACTTTAATTATTTTTGCATGATTAGATTCATTCATTAAATAATCCTAACAGCATTTGTCAGCCTTCTACCATTTTCCAGCTACTGTCCTAAGGGTACCAGGAAACACAGTACCTTATCTTTAAGAAGCTTATTAGCTTACAAGGCCAGGGAATCACTTTTTATCAAAAAATCAGGCCCTGGCCAATTTGGGTACTTTTTTACCTGCATTCCAACACTTGCTTAGGATTATGATCTCCCAAATTCATGGCTTAGGATGAGAATCATTGCAGAGAGATCTGTCCAGACCTGACTACCCTTAGTGTTGCAGAACTTTCTCCTTAGCTCAGCTAAAACCGGACTCTTGTCACATGACCAGAAAAGATTAGGCTCATGGGCTTATAATAGAAGGGCGAGAAAAACAGAATTTATTGGGTGAAAAAAAAAAAAAAAGGAAAAATAACTCTCAGCAAAGTGAGAGAGAGAGTCCTCCTAGCAGGTTTCCCCCGTCACAGATTGAAGCCCAGGCCACCACACAGGAACATAAGAGGCCAGGCTCCTCCCCACTGCAAACAGCCTGAACTTCCCGAGGCTCCACCCCATCCTCCCAGTGTGCAGGTGGGGATTATTCAGAAAGAATCCGCTGGGAAATGGTGGGCTGCATCTGGGACCACAGTCCAGTTTTTCAGCCTTCAGGCTGTTTTAGGCTTGAAGGTGGGGTTTTACTGGCAGACCGTGGCTGCCTCCTGTCTCTATCGCTAGATCTTTTGAGCCCTTTGTTAAAATAGAATTATTTTAGGTACTACCTATCTCCACAAACTCTCAAGCAGAGTGTGGCAGGTATTGAAAAGGTTCAGGCTAAATCTTTTAGTTGGCCAAGGGATAGTTAATAGAACAGAGCCTGCAGATTCCAAGGATTCATGGGTAGAATCTGGAGATCCTTGAACTGGATAGGAAAAATTACATTTTTCTTTTCATTAACCTCTAACTCAAATGAATCATGCCTTCATTTATGCATGTAGTTAATAAAACAGTATTAATTAAATTCATGACTATGTTATCAATACAAATCACAAATGTCGTTATATCATGTTATTTATTGTAGCTAACTCTAACAATTGTACTTATCACCACTTTGATATCATGTTTACTTGACTTGCGGCTAGATCTTGTTATTTGATGGCCAGGTAAAGAAGTATATATGCTATTATGTCATAAATCTTTTTTAAAAAATATTTTGAGACTGGGTGTGGTGGCTCACACCTGTAATCCCAGCAGTTTGGGAAGCTGAGGCGGGCAGATCACTTGAGGCCAGGAGTTGAAGACCAGGCTGGCCAACATGGTAAAACCCCATCTCTACTGAAGAAAAAAAAATTAGCTTGGCATGGTGGCCTGTCTCTGTAATCCAAGCTATTCAGGAGGCTGAGGCACAAGAATCACTTGAGCCCAGCAGGCAGAGGCTGCAGTAAGCCAAGATCACATATTGCACTCTAGTCTGGGTGACTGGAGTCTCAAAAAAAGACTCTGTCTCAAAAAACACAAACAACAACAACAATAAACCAATGTGATAACTCTATCTTCATACAATTGTTTTCCTTTGTGATCCTGTATATTTATATGCATTTTAAAACATTCCAAGAAGGGAGTCTATAGGCTCTACCACACACACACGCACACACACACACATTAAGAATCCCTAACATCACTTTGTTGGTGTTCATCCATAATACATGCTATTCTATGCAACACAGAGAAATAGAGACACTTGACATTTACAAAGGAGATGTCCCAATACTGCCATGATTATCTAAATTCATGAATGCCATTACAGTGTAGCAGGTATAAATCTCAGTACGCAACTTAGGTGTGCAATAAGTTTAATTTTCTTTATCTTAATCCCTATTATGAGCCTTTTTATATCAGGAGGCAAAAACCTAGTATCATTCAATTCAAGGTACATGCCTCCTTTTGAGGGTGGCATCTAATTTTTAGGGAGCATAGTGTAGTACCCAGGCATTGTGGGACAGACTTTATCAACCCTCATTCTCCTCTGCTTTGATAGCCTCAGCCCTACCTGATCTCCATTCCTGGCACTACAGGTGACTGCTGAGTGGCTCTTGGTCCTGGCCCAGGGCTCCTTTGGAGCCATATCTATCTGATTGTTGGGCTCAACCAGGTGTGTTGGGGGCACCCTGCTCTTCCCCTCCTTTGCCTGTCTTAGGTCCATCTTCCTGGAACTACCACCTAGCTATTTCTACTCTGGGGCTTCACCTTTTTCCAGGGCATAACCAGAAGTTGGACACAGCTCTCTTTTTCCCTCAGATCCCTCAAGCCTATCTGGAATTTTGTCACCCCCACTCTGAGAAATTCATCCACCTCGGCATGGTTTGGCAGAGCAGAGGTTAAAGAGCCACTTTTTCAGATATAAACTGGGGTCAGAGCTTCCTCACTTCCCTGCACCTCCTTACTTCCTCTTAATTTAAGCAAACTTTCTGGTCTGGGAGGCTAGGATGGTTTACTTCTACCTTCTCTAGCTCTGGCTCCGTCTCAAATTCTATGATTTGAAATGCAAAGTCAATGGTTTTTAAAGTTCAAAAGATTTATACCTGCTGCACTGTGGTAGTGTTAATTGTCCTCCCTGGAGCAATCAATCTCTCTCTCCTTAGGCAAATTTAGGGAAAGGTCAAGGGGTTAACAGGAAATACCAGGGAAAACAAACCAATTCGTGCAAAATATTTTTCCAGCACAGAAACAGGCAAATTCACATATCAAATACATAAAACATAGTTAAAGAAATTAATCTCTCTGTTCTCACTCTCAATGAGAAATTCCACAAGAATATAGAAACTATTAAAGGTGTAATGAGATGTGGATGTTGTCTTGGAGAGGCTCACTTATTAACAAAATGATTTACTTCCATGCACCACACTCTCATGTTATAGGAGTCAAAAAAGAGACTCCATAAAATTCAAATTGTTCCCTGTCATCTTGTAATACTTTCAATAGTTTCTGTCTAAGCCCCGGGTTGTAGGAGGGCTTCTTGTCCTATGCATCTCTAATACCCTGGGTAATATCAATTTCAACTCAAAAGCGTATACAGAGGAAGACAGTAAGGATTGAGCAATGAGTATCAAGATTTTGCTGCCAAGCAGAGTCTAAGCTCTGGAGTGTATGGTAAATATTTTTTAAATGTCTGTATGATGCTTTGACATCTTAAACCTTTCTGACTGGGGAAAGAATGCATGTCTTTGATGTGCAAACCTACAAATCCATAGCCATGCTCCTTTGTCTGGCCTGTATACCACAGGAGGTAATGTTTCTCTGCCTTAATCATTCCAGGACCAAGTGTTAGGAAACTCAGACTCACCCCTAAAGCCCAAAGCCCACCAAGGTTATTCAAACTGGCTAAACCTAAACTGTTCACTCTGCTCTGCCTTGCCTTTCCCATGGAAAAGCCAATAAAGGCGGTGGCCTAAACCTTTCCCTGGCTCCTGTCTTCTGCCTCCTGGCCATTCTGGTGCATTTCCCATGTGGCCCTGCAGGATGCGCCTCTTGTTTCTAAGACCTTTACTTATAATAATTTTTTTTCTTTGAGCCTCTTCTGTGTCTCCTCTTGTGGCCACATCATCATACGAAATAATATGCAACATGGGAGAGGAATTCTGAAGGGGGAAAGTGAGGTGGGTTTTTTATAACAAAAGATGACAAACTACATCCATGTAGAGGGATAGAAGCAAAGCCTCTGTGTTGCTGCCTGGCTTCTGCCATCTGGGCCTGTTGGCTGGGTTGGCACGGAGCTTGCGGCAGAGGTGCAGCATCTATCTCAGGACCAGAGCACCTAGTTGTCCCTGTTGCACACATGAGGGGTCACATTGGATTTATGGCTTCCAGTCATGCCTGCACCTCCTGCAGGCTAGGAAGCCAGGTCAGAGGAAGCCACCGCCTTCCACTCACTACCGGTTAATCTTTCAACTTCCCGTGGCTGAGCTCACAGAGGGCGGAAACCATACTTTACTCATCTTCAGAGCCCATCACCCTGCACAGGGACTAGCACACAGAAAATGCTCACCAATAGGCCAGGCACGGTGACTCACGCCAGCATGTTGGGAGGCCAAGGCAGATAGATCACTTGAGGCCAGAAGTTGAAGACCAGCCTGGCCAACATGGTGAAACTCCATCTCTACTAAAAATACAAAAATTAGTCTGGCAAGGTGGTGGGCACCTGTAATCCCAGCTACTCAAGAGGCTGAGGCTGGAGAATCGCTTGAACCCAGGAGGCGGAGGTTGCAGTGAGCTGAGATCACGCCACTGCACTCCAGCCTGGGCAACAGAACGAGACTCCATTTCAAAAAAAAAGGAGACCTAACTCCCAAGTGTGCTTCCTGAGCACTTTCTTGGTGTGAGGTTCTGGGCTTACACTTGAAATGCACTATCCCATTTCATCCTCACAAAGAGCCTCTGAGGTGCATGCAGCACCACATAGAGGACATGCACGTTGCCTAGGGTCGCTTACACACCTGGTAAGCGACAGAGCCAAGATTTCAGTCAGGAGTGGCTGAGTCCTGAGACTCAGCTCCTCAACAACTGCAATACTGAATAGAAAGCACCAAGAAGCATTCTATGACTTCCTCGAGCATCAAGAGACTGCTCTTTAGAAGTCCAGGGCAGCTAGAGCTGGAGTTGACAGGGAATGTAGGATTTGTGTTTCCATGGTTGCAGCCTACCAGGATTTCTGAGTACGATAAAGCACAGAGATGAGAGCCTGAACGTTTTCATCAAATGATAAATCCTGAGATAGTTATATTTGTATTCACTGGCTTCTTTTCCAAAAAGATTCAAAGAGAGTTTGATGTCCAGCAGGAAGAAAACACACACATACAGAAACAACAGCTGAATAGAACAGGTGTTCCGAGCTCACTACATTTTGGGGGAATCATCCCCCAGGCTCCCGGGTTTCTCTTCTGTAAAATGAGGAGATTGTGATTCTCACTGTGATTCTCCATCTGTGGACTGGCAACTTAATAAAATCTTAATAAAATCTTAATAAGATTTTAAAACACAGTTTCCAGGTTTCTGCTCTGCAGAGTTTTTATTTCAGCAGGTTTGCGGCAAAGCCTAGGAGTCTGTATTTTTAAAGCTCATTGAGTGATTCTAATGTTCAGCCTAGTTTGGGAACCACTGGTCTGGGTGATCTCCTTGGTCCTTTCCTGACTGGATTACCCATTTGGGGGATTAAATCCCTGAGTACTATCAGATGAGTACAGGGGTGCGATAGAACACTTAAGAAAAGTTTAACCAAGACAGGATGGGGACCAGAAAAAGTATCTGGAGAATGTGACAATACAAATTTATCTGATGAACAGTAAGAAAGGCAATGGCTTTTGCTTTTGCAGGCCCAGCATTCATTTTCCTACTGTTGAAAAAAAAAATGCCTTGATGTTCCTTTGAGAAATCACTCCATTCATTCCCATCT
>NW_016107391.1:4116862-4118709 GCF_001604975.1 Cebus imitator
ATCTCTTGACCTCGTGATCCACCCGCCTCGGCCTCCCAAAGTGCTGGGATTACAGGCTTGAGCCACCGCGCCCGGCCCCTTTTTATTTTATTTTTGTATTACTCCTAAATTTTATTAACATCCTCAGTTTGTGCGTCATTTAAAATGAGACATGTGCTTTAAAAAGCATTCTTATACATAAATAGACCAAGGAACAGTTAGGTAATTGATCCCTAAAACATGCACACCATAGATTATTATGTAGCAGTCATAATAAATAAAGAAAAAATATATCTGTTACAAACAAAATGAGAAAAGGAGAAAACAGAATAAGGTCTATAACCAAGCACCACTTGCACAAATTAAAAATACATGCACACAAAACAATTTATACTTTGAAAAGACATACCAATAAAAGTCTATACATATCAACCACGTTAAAATGGATGCCCCAAGGATCCCTAGTTCTATGGGTGTTAAACAAAAAAAAGATACAAACAAATATTGGACAGGTGCAATAATGGGAAAACAAAATCAAAAGCCCAAGTGCTAAGGGAAAGGATAAAAAGAGAAATTTACTTTGCACAGGTTGGTCAGGGGAGGCTTCTCTGAGATCTCTGGTACTTCAGCTTCAGTGTGACCATGGAATAGTATCTGAGTGAATAGTTCTGGGAAAGCAGCTGCGTAGAAGAAAAGCCAAGAGAAAAGCTTGGAGGAAGGAAAGAGTTGGATAATTAAGGAACTAAAAGAAGCCAGGGGATGGTGATCCGAGGAGGCAAAGTCCCTCTTCTTGAGAGTTTCTGATTTGGGGGATGGTGTGGGTGAAGCTGGAGCATCAAAAGCATCACAAACAGAGTACAGGGTTGGAGCTGTGGGAGGATTTTTTAGCATAAGCAAGCAGCAGACTATTCCCCTGATAGCACTGTGTTAATACCACGTAATTAGCCTGAGCTATAAAATCCATTTTCTTTAGTCTGCACAGTCATTATACAGATGAAGGAAAACACTTTTCAGGTAAACTCCTTCCAGTATTGCCGCAGCCAGAGTGCATTTGGAAGAAATAGGTCTGTAACTTTAATGGGAGGCTTCCATGTGGAATTAACACATAAACCTGCCTCTGAGGTATTGCTTTGAACTCTTTACTAGTCAATAGTCTGAAGACATGCAGGCTGTGTGGCATATGGGTAAGAGTTCAAACTTTGGGATCTGAAGGCCTTGTCCTATTCATGGTGGCAACCTCTGTCTGGTGTCTAATGTTCTATTCAGTAGGTGCACAATTATATCTATGGGATGGATAAATAAGTATTTTACTTCCTTTAAAAAACAGAAGTTTGAATGAAAAGGGCATGATACAGTATGACTGGTTACACACCTGTTCTCTCTCTCTCTCTCTGTCTCTCTCTCTCTCTCTCTCTCTCACACACACACACACACCCCAAAGCCATAAGGAAAAGTCTAGAGGTAAATAGAGGAAACACAGCAAAATGTTGACAGTGATTATATATGTGTTATATGGAGAATCTATGGGAAAACTTAATTTGTATATTTAAATTTCTATATTTCATATTTTCTAGTATATTACATATATAATCTAATATACAGTTCTGTAATTTTTAATTTTCTGTCTTTTGAGGTAATTTTTTGTAATATAAAATTTTTTAATGGACATACTTAGTATGGGAAGAAAAAATGTTGTTAAAAAATACCTTACCTCCTGCTCTTACGGGATGAACGATATTCATATATTTTTGGTGGCTTATGGTTATACATATGTATGTAAGATTAGACAGATAGATTGAGAGAAAGAAAGGAAGGAAGGAAGGAAGGAAGGAAGGAAGGAAGGAAGGAAAGAAGGAAGGAAGGAAGAA
>NW_016107391.1:4119234-4146354 GCF_001604975.1 Cebus imitator
AAAAGAAAAAGAAAGAAAGGAAGAAACAAAGAAAGAAGGAAAGAAAGAAAGAAAAAATGAAAGAAAGAGAGAGAGAGAGAAAGGAAGGAAGAAAGAAAGAGAAAGAAAGAAAGAAAGAAAAGAAAGAAAAAAGAAGAGAAAGGAAAGAAAGAAAAAAGAAGAGAGAGAAAGAAACAAGGAAAAGAAAGAAAGAAAGCCCTGTATAATTGGGTATGCAAAGACAGACCTGCATAGTCTAAGGTTGAGCTGAAAGCTATAATTTTTGTGCCTGAGTAAACAACAAGAAATGTGGGTCTGCACCTGCATCTGGAAAAAAAGGGGGCCTAGGAGAGAGCTGGACCCAAGCAAAGCAACCTCAGGCAGAACCCGAGGGAAAATGTGGCCATGGAGAAATTTCCCATGATGGGGTTGCTGTAAATTATTGAGAATAGCAATGTCTGACTTTCTGTGTTAATTTCTGGCAAGGAAACATCTTCATATGGGCCAGGCCATGTGCTTGGAGCTGGGGTTACAAGGTTAAAAAGAGAGAGAAGACTGCTGTTTTCCAGTATTTCATGTTCTCGAGAGGGGGGAAATAATAATATGAATAGCTAGTATTTATATAGCATTAAATATGCACCAAGCACTGTTCTCAGTGCTTTATATATATATTAACTCTAATCCTCACAACAGCCTCACAACAATGAGTTTCTCATTTCACAGATGCAAAACTAAAGCACAAAAAATTAACTAGCCTAAGACCCTTTAGCTAGTAAATGGTGAGGCTGGGATTAGAACTCACACAGTCTACCTCTAGGATTAGTAAATAAATGTAGTTATAAGTTGTAATGAATGGCAGGAAAGGTATTTTCAGGATATTTTGTTGGTGAATAACTAGGCAGGATCTGCTTTTGTCATTTGGTCCTAGAAGCCTTTTCTCAGCAAGTGGCATTCAAATGGAAACCTAAATGATGAAAATGAGACATGTCTAAGCTGAGGTGAATACTCTTCCATTATCCCCATACACAGCAAGTTGATGAGCCTTGTGGGTAATGGGGCTTTGGAAAATGAAGGAAGAGGGTGGTGGCAAAATGGCTCTCAAAAAGGGTGATGAGAAGGGCCAAGCCAGGGGGTGGGGATGTCATTGACGAGGACTAGATATGACACATGCTCTATGTCCTCCAAAACACAGTAGGGGAAAATGATTCTCAAATCAGGAGACCAGGGATGGTATTTACATGGACAAAATAGAAAAAGGCAAACCAGGCAGTAGACATTAAGATTACACATCAGAGACAGGAGCTGACTGCAAAAAGTAAGTTGTAATCTCTTCCTCCCCACCCTCTTCAAAGTGCCTTTTGCATAATATCCTCCAGCTTCCTAAGAGGCATTATTACAAATTGGCACGATATAAAGTGCTATCAAATTAACTGTGTTTCACATGTTCCAAATCTATGTCCACAATATACAACGAGCTTTATAAAAGCAAGAAAATGAGCCTATTTTTAACAGAGGGACATAAATAGTAACATTGCCCATTCATGAATGAATGTTGCTAAGTGGAAAATTATTCTAACATATTTTATTATTCAAAAATCATTAGGACTAAATAGCTGGTAAGATGAAGCTTTGGCTGTCCAAATGAGACTCATTCCAAACTATTGCCTTCAACTTTGGTACTGCTAAAAAGACTTTTGGTAGATCTGATGTGCTTGCAGATGCATCTCCTTCGGTGCTATCCCTGCTGCTTCTGAATGAGCCCCTACACTTGGTGAGCAAAACCTGTTGAAATTTTCTGTTAGTTCCTGCCACTATGAAGATATTCTTAGAGAGCCAAAGGGCTTTCCCTCGTGTGCTACAGAGGCCTTCATGTCTCTCCTGCCTCTCCTCTCCCCCTTCCTTCTGCCCTCCCTTTGAACACTCACAGTTTCGTGGCGGCCTGAATTAGATTGTACCACTGAGGCAATATGCTTTCAATTAAAAAATATTTTCTTTAATCTTTTCAGTAATTCATTTTTCTGTATAACAAATTACCCCAAACTCAGTGGCTTAAAAAAAACCCAATCATCTATCTCAGAGTTTTTGTAGGTCAAGAATTTGGGAGTGGCTCAGCTGAGGGGTTCTGGCTCAGGGTCTTTCAGCAGATTGCATTCAAGATGTCGGCTGGGGCTGCAGTCATCTGAAAGCGTGACTGTGGCTGGAAGGTTCACACCTAAGGAGGCTCACTCACATAACTCTCACTTAAATAGAGCCAGGGACATACAACCCTCACTTTGGCTAATGCACTTTTAGCCAAAGTGAAGCTTGTGTGCCCTCACTGGATTTAAGATGGTTCCAGTTGGCACACATTTTTATATTTTAATAGTTATGTATTTATCTTAATAAGTATTAGAAAATTGTAACTAGCAGATAAAACCACTGATTTAATTGGTAATCTTCCTTTATGGGAGGCTAAAATGGATGGAATTGGTAAACTATTAAATGAATAAATAACAGAAATGGTGGCATGCAATTACAACAAGAATTGTAAAGATGGAATGTAAATTAAAATTGGAAGCACTGATTTAACATACACTGAAAATGATGACAGGGTTTTGACAGCACACAATACCTTTGTTTATTGTTATTATTCTTTTTATTTTGACAGTGTACTCTCTTCTGAGGTAACTCAGCCTATGTTCTTCCTTACACATATCAGTCCATGCTCTCTTCTTCTTCTAAACTTGCCTTAGAAATTCTTTTCTTTACTTGGATAATTCCTCTGATCTTTTAAGCTTTGGGTTAGGCATGGTCTCATTTGAGGAAAAGGAATCTCCATTACCCTTTCAATCCAACCTCCCAAAGCATCCTCTTTATACCTCTAACCCTGCATTTAGCACTTTATACAGAAATTAAATAATTTTATACCTTTCTCCCCTACTTTTCTGGAGTCCTATTCATCTTCACATCCGCAGCACCCAACACAGTGCTGGCACAGGGAAGGCACTCAGTTAATGCTTATCTGAAATGAGCTCTTACCACAGACTGAAAAAGAAAGACAAGCAATGTTCCTTCTTTACTGGTCCCTTCAAATTCGCTGCTCTTCCAATGCACAGGGGCAATCATGAAAGAGCTTTGTAACTATTGTGTTTTATTCATGAACCTAGTGGCTATTAAAGATTTCTCAGGTTGTCAAGTGTGGGAAAGGCAAGAGATGAATATGTTGAAGAAACGGTAACATTGTTCAGGCTTTACAATGCACAAACTTCTATTTGCTGTGACTGGTAACCTGGTTTGAACTGATAACTTTTAATTAGAACAAAACCTTGGGAAAAAAAAAAATCCCTCCCGCATGCAAATGCTTCCATCTGTGATCCTATTAAACATTTGCTAGTTCAGCAAAGACTTGCCAAACTGCCACATTATCTCTTCTTCTTGATAATTAACATTTGATCCAGCAATGAGGAATGGTGGAACAAACATAGACTATGGGACTCATTTTAAACAAACTGAGTATTAAATAAAACAAGCCTGCAACTTCATTAAAGTCCTGAATAACTTGCCAGAAATTGCTTTCTGCTCTAGTGCGATGAATCACTAGACTATGCAGTTTCCATCAGAACAGGAAAGAAAAGTGTCCTGGAAGAGTGAAGAAATTTAGATTCTATCTCTAGTTTTGCTTTTGGATAGGGGTTTGCAAGGCAGTGAACCTACTTAGACATTAGTTTCTTCTAGAAATTAGAGGACTGAACTAGGTCATCCTAAGGTCTAAAAAAACTATCTTTAATTCATTTATACATATAAAAAGTATTTATTAGGCCGGGCGCGGTGGCTCAAGCCTGTAATCCCAGCACTATGGGAGGCCGAGGCGGGTGGATCACGAGGTCAAGAGATCGAGACCATCCTGGTCAACATGGTGAAACCCCGTCTCTACTAAAAATACAAAAAATTAGCTGGGCATGGTGGTGCGTGCCTGTAATCCCAGCTACTCAGGAGGCTGAGGCAGGAGAATTGCCTGAACCCAGGAGGCGGAGGTTGCGGTGAGCCGAGATCGTGCCATTGCACTCCAGCCTGGGTAACAAGAGCGAAACTCTGTCTCAAAAAAAAAAAAAAAAAAAGTATTTATTGAACATCCACTCTGTGCTAGGCATGGTTCTAGGTTTTTGTGGGTAATCAGTAGCAAGACAGATGAGGTCTCTGTTCTACTGACACTGGGTGATGAAAATAAGCATTAAGTAAGCGATTATGCATGACTGGATAAATAATTTTTCCCCTTTATTTATTTTACTGCATGCCAGTTAGAATGGCGATCATTAAAAAATCTGGAGACAACAGATGCTGGAGAGGATGTGGAGAAACAGGAACACTTTTACACTGTTGGTGGGAGTGTAAATTAGTTCAACCATTGTGGAAGCCAGTGTGGCGATTCCTCAAGGACCTAGAAATAGAAATTCCATTTGACCCAGCAATCCCATTACTGGGCATATTTCCAAAGGATTATAAATCGTTCTACTATAAGGACAAATCATTTTTTAAATGTGGTTGCACTAAGCGTGGTGAAAAGGGGAGGGTAGCATGACCATACATAGTGAGGAGACCTAGAGTAGCCCCAGAGGTCAGAGAACCCTTCCCTAAGGAAGTGAGATTTGACAGCTGCTATCTGAAGGATGGGTAGGGGCAGCCCAGGGCAAGAACAGAGGGAAGACTGATCCAAGTAGAGGAAAGAGGCTGGGTGTTTGAGGAACTAAGAGTAACCAGTGAGGGGCTGGGCAGTCACATGAGCTGAGGCTGGAGAGGCCAGCTGCAGCCATTCCATGCAGCACTTTATAGGTCATGGAAAATTTAATCTCCTTCAGTGGTAAAAGGAAGCTGTCATTAAAGGTGACATAATTAGAAGTGAAAAGATTCACAGTAACTCTGACTAACGGAACTTACTTCTCTCTGTTCTTATCCCTAAACTGTAATAGGCTCTGGTTGGCAAGATCTTAAATTGGATCCTTCTGGATTTGTATTGCAAAAGAAATACTGTAATCTGAGGCTTCTTTAGTGTTCTTGTGTAATTCTACATGGCTTCCGGACCTCTAACACTTTCAAATAATCACGTGCTTATTTTGCACATTATTGCAATATTCCAGGAAAGAACATGCTGCTAGAGCCTTGAGCAAGCCTTCACTGATGGGTTCCCACACAAATGCGCCAGGCAGGCAATAGCACCTTTGTAAAAACAGTCATGGACAATGTTTTGAAGAAAGTTAGCATCTGTGTTGTCTTCTGAACTCTATAAAGCTCACTTTCCTGATTTCTCTTCTCTTTGTAAAATATGTGATAGCTTCCATTTAGAAGTTGAGGTGAATTAGAATCATGTGCTCTCTTTTTTCAAAGACACTAGCTAGCATACTAGATTTAACTCTTATCGCAGATGGAAAGGCTTTGTACTCTATTTTAAGACTCTTAGAAATCAGCCAGCTGGTGGGAAAGTAATTGTGGAAATTTGGGCAGTGAAAGGGTTGAGCTGAGGATCTTAACAAGTGTGCTTGTGTAGGTTTTGCCCACATGTGTCACACTAACCATGAACAACGTAGGGACCACTTGGAAATTTGTTATAGCAAAAATTTCCTAATAAATATACTGGAAGGTTTATCTATTTTTTATTCTACGTAAACAAAAATAATGTTTTTTCCCTGTTTTTAAAACTACAACCCTTTCAGTGATACGCATTGTTGCTGTTCTTGATGCCTGACCATATACAAGTCAATCCAATTATTGGACCAGAACCTTTCTCTAGGACTGATTTGGAGTTCAAGATCAACATAGTAACACACCATATTTGCCATTTACACTTGGTTACTTTGCCTATATGATTTATAGACAATCAAGCAGCTAACAAAAAAGAAAGTAGGAGAAAAATAGGCCATGTAAAGTCCAGGCCTTTTATTTTATGGAAGAGCTTTGGAGTAATGGAACTGATTTACTAACTGAGACATCAGCAAAAAACCCATGTGTCTAATGACCTGCTTTCCCGTGAAAAGCAGTACCATTAGTCAGTTAGCAATGAGTCTGCAAGGTCTGCTGGAGGTTGTGGTAGTGAGAAGCTGCATATTCAGATAATGAAGTGAAGGCAGAGGTGTCTAAGTAACCACATTCTGCTATATATGGCCAAACTGCAATAGTCTTTAAAAGTTATCAGTATTTTTTTTAAAAATGGTATAGAATCGTGTTTAAGAATGTAGATTTTGGATTCCAGTTTGACTACTTTTTTTTTTCACAGCTATTCGACCTTGGACAATATTATTTACCTGTCTATACTTGAGTTTCCTTAGTTATAAAATAGAGATATAACACCTAAGGCTGTGATGAGTAGGGTAAATCTTCAGTGAGCCAAATTTTAAGTGGATGCCACAAAATCATATTTTAATGTAATTTAAAAAACAAAACCCTCAAATTTAATGCAAAAAAAAAAAAACATGATGAACAAAATTTCAAAGAGACTTTGTGTGTGAATGACTAAAAATGCTGACTTTCAAATCTTTTGGAGTTTTAGCAAAATGTTGTGCAGTCATACACACAGCCTTTTCTCTCTGCCACTATTGGGTAGCCATTTTGAACTTTCAGTGTCTTTTGATTTGGAGAGTCTGAGAATGTTCAAAATTATCCAGTCTTGCTTATGCCATATCATTTACTCATTTTATTTTGTTTGTTTTACTTCTCCCACTAGAATTTAATCTCTATGAAGGCATGGATTTTCTAAAATGTTTTTTAGCTGAAATAGTTTTAGATTTACAGAAAAGCTGCAAAGATAATAGAAATAATTCTCATATATTCTTCATCCAGCCTCCTAAATGTTAACATCTTATAAAACCATGGTACATTAAACAAAACCAAGAAATTAATCTTCATAGTATTGGCACGATACTATCAAATGAGCTTTGGACTTCATTTAGATTTCTCCAGTTTTTCTATTAATACAATTTTTCTGTTTCAGGATCCAATTCGGGATATCACATTGCATTTAGTCATCATGGCTCCTTAATCTTCTCTAATGTGTGACAGTTTCTCTGTCTCCTTTTACTTTTCATGACCTTGACACTGTTGAAGAATACTGGTCAGGTATTTAATCACATAACCTTCAATTTGGGTTTGTCTGGTATTTTCTCATGATTAGACTAAGGTTATGAATTTTCGGGAAGAATATCAGAAGTGATGAAAGTATATTTTAAAAAACCTTATTCACTGATGTTTCCTCAGCATCTAAAATTGTGCTTGGCACATAAGAATGTTAAAATATTTGTCAATTATTTGAGACAGAACCTATATGCATTTACCTGATGATGTGACTGAATGATGTGTATATACAGATTTATAGCTATACAAAGTTTTTCTAAAAACTTGTAAAAGATTTGTGAAGAAAACTGACTTCACTGAGAAATGTACTTATCCTTTTTTAATTAACTCTAAGTCATTGTCAGAAAACAAACAAAAGACACAAAAATATAAGAAAGCTAGATTTAAGTACAGTGTATGAAATTCAAAAAATACTCACTAGTTTTTCTGCCAAATCATACAATCTTTTACACTTAAGTAAGAGTTGGAATTTTTGGAGGGAAGCAGTTGAGTCCTGCTATGCCTGTATTGCCAGCATTCCACATCTATGTGACCCTCATGGCTGCTTTACATGAGCATTTGCTTACCCCAATCTATGCTACTGAACATACTGCGCAGGGAGTTGCATACTGGTCCCTAGGAAGCCACTCCTCCTACTGGTTTGGCAGAAATGTCACAGACTAATGTTGAATTAAACAAATATGCATTCAAATTCTAGCTCTACTAAGGCAAGTTTCTTGGGCTTTCTGAATTCCATTTTCTTCATGTATAAAAATGGAAAGCCTTTTTACCTTTGTTGTCAGGGATAAAACGAAGCTTTTTTTTTTTTTTTTTTTTTTTTTTCCAAAGTGTTCAGCAGGAATCCTAGTACATAGAGGATGGTCAACAAAGAATCCTTCTTATATTTCCTTCTGTGTCTTCTCAGCTTCTCATCCTATCTCCTGGTGAAGATGGAAGGGTTCCATCATAATAGACCACTGCCCCCAAGGAGGCAAACACTACTGATGAACAGAACCAGGAAAATGTGTTTGTGGATTTGCCACTCAGAAGAGGCATGACCTTGGATAGATTATTAATTAACCTGGTTTTTTAATCTGTATAATGAAAATACCAGTAACTATCTCAAAGAGATGCTGTGAGGA
The DNA here is from genome assembly GCF_001604975.1 of Cebus imitator. Classification (NCBI taxonomy): domain Eukaryota; kingdom Metazoa; phylum Chordata; class Mammalia; order Primates; family Cebidae; genus Cebus; species Cebus imitator. The sequence goes on from NW_016107391.1 coordinate 4,127,436, forward strand.
TGCATAAAATGCATAGGACTCTGCCTGAAACAGGTAACTCCTAATGCATACTGCTTGTTGTTACAATGGGTAGTTATATTTTATGCACATGGCAGGTGATGGTAAGACAGCTCTGTGAGGGAGAAATGGAAAATAAAACCAGGTTTGTTGCGAAGAAAATAAAAAGCAGTGAATGATTTAGTATAATAAGAGAATAATTTTGTCTGGCTCAATAGCTACTTTAGAGCTGACTCTAAAACTTTCATGATTTAAACTTAACAGTAAGGGATAGGGGGAGGAGAAGAAGATATTGCTCAATTATTGCAGCATTTCCGAAGGTTTGAAACATGGGTCAGCAAATCTTTTCTAGGAGAGATCAGATAGTAGATATTTCAGGCTTCAGGGACCACATACAGGCTCTATGTCCTATTTCATTGCTTTCTCAAAACATTTTTAAAGTGTAAAAACCATTCTTTGGTCCACTGACCAAGGTCTGCTGATCCCTGGTAAAGTCTATTACTATATTTTAGATAAATCTGAAGAAAGATGTAATGAGTAGGTGAGCTTAAAGGTTAGAGCATTACATATTTGCTGATAAGGGAGAGGAAGAGAATTACAGAGTAGGCAATTAAATCCCTAGACAAAACTACAGAATGCAAGCAAGAAAAACCCAGGGTCAAAATCCAAGGCTTGGTAAAACATTCCTTTCATATATAGATAGCTTGTGATTTATTTGTGACAAAACCAGCAGGAAATTCCTTTGGCCAAAGCTGTTTATAACTATTAGGAGATAATTCTCCATGGGCCACTTAGGTTTCTGCACATCATGTGAGCAAGGCACTCACTGTTCCCCTGTTCCAGACTGTCTTTTGACAAACATCTGTGCAGTGAACAGCCTTGTAAGATATAGTGTCTCCCTCTGGAGCACAGACCAGGCATGCTTACTGACTATCCTAAAAGATCTGGGTTCCCTAAAATAAGGCTCTTTTTCTGTAACACACCCGCTGCATGTGATCATCTGACCTTCTTAATGATGGAAAAGAATGCTAGGGTAGCTGTCCTTTATCTCTTACCCAAGAGTCTCATGTCATTTGTCAACATCCATGGAACTCTGGCAGATTTACCTCTTAGCTTGTAAGTAGGAAAAAATCTCAACCCTTTTACACTGTTTGATAGTGATATAAACAACGAGGGACTAGTTAAAGCAAGACAGCTAGAGCACTATTTTAAAATTTACCTATGGCTGTAATCCCAGACTTTGGGAGACCGAGGTGGGCAGATTACCTGAGGCCAGGAGTTCAAGACCAGCTTGACCAACACGGTGAAACTCCGTCTCCACTAAAGATACAAAATAAGCTGGGCATGGTGGTAGGCGACTGTAATCCCAGCTACTTGGGAGGCTGAGGCAGGAGAATCGCCTGAAACTGAGAGGCAGAGGTTTCAGTGGGCTGAGATTGCATCATTGCTTTCCAGCAAGGGCAACAAGAGCAAAACTCAGTCTCAAAAAAAAAAAAAAATTCCTTTAAAAACACATTTAGGAAAGTCTTTAAATGGTATGATACACTGAAACAGGAAAAAATGTGGAAAGACATGGTAAACAGTGACCTATTTAGCTTGTGTGGGTGATTTGGGTGAAAGTATCATATAGCCAAAGTACCCCCATATCTAATTCGGCTGTTGGTCTTCTAAAATTCTACACAGCGTTCGAAGGGCTTGTCAAATTCCACTTTGCCTGGAAGGGAATTTCCCTTCAAAGTTCAATCATTTACACTGCTTCCATTAATATATCATTTCAATAATAGTTATCTCGTGGACATGTTGGCTATCCTAAATGATAAATCCAAAAGATTCTAGAATGTGTATGTTGTTAATAAATGTGTATGTTTTCAATTCTTTAGCTATGTATTATGGTTATTGTGCCAGTCCTATGTAGATTGTAAGCTCATTGAGAGTAACAATCCACTTTCATTTATCTTTGTACCCAAATTAGGTTTTTGTTATAGGCTGAATTGTCCTACCTTCCCCCAAACTCATATGCTATAGTCATAACCCCCAGGATCTCAGAATGTACTGTATTTGGGAGATAGGGTCAACATACAGGGAATTAAGTTAACATGAGGTCATTAGGATGGGTTCTAATCCAATGTAACTGGTGTCCTTATAAGAATAAGGAATTTGGACCTAAATAGAGAAGGGAGACCATGTGAAGACACAGGGAGAAGATGGCCACCCAAAAGCCAAGCAGATAGGCCTCAAAAGAAATCAGCTCTGCTCGGTGCTGTGGCACGTGCCTGTAGTCCCAGCTACTAGGGGGGCTGAGGTAGGAGAATCGCTTGAGTCCAGGAGTTCTGGGCTGTAGTGCGCTATGCAAATTGGATGTCCGACTAAGTTCGGAATCAATATGGTGACCTCCCAGGAGTCGGGGGACCATCAGGTTACATAAGGAGGGGTGAACTGGCCTAGGTCGGAAAGGGAGCAGGTCAAAACTCCAATGCTGATCAGAAGAAATCAACCCTGCTGACATCTGAGCTCAGACTTTGAGCCTCCAGAACTGTGAGTAAATAAACAACAAGAAATGAATTTCCACTGTTTAAGTCAAAGTCTGTAGGACTTTGTTATTTTGATCCAAATAAACTAATACGTGTTCAATATTTAGTTCTTAAATAAATGAACTTTCTATAGAAGCTGTCACTCCCTGTGGGTTAGATATTTCTCCTACTTATTGCAGTAACAGCTGGCATTAACTTCTACCATATCACCCACTTACCACATTGCATTGCAATAATCACTGTATTTATTATTAGTATATATTATATATTAGTTATTATATCTGGTGAAAGTGACAGCAAATCTGGTTCAAACAAGATCAAGCAAAATGGAAATCTACTGCCACTTCAGATGGAGATCTAGCGCTGAGCATATTTTGATTCAAAGACTTAAATTACATCACTAAGTCCAGTCTCTTTTCATCTCTTGACTCTGCCTTTCTTCATACTAGTGTCATTCTTAGACTTCATGTCATGGCAAGGCAGCTGCCCACAGATTCAAGTCTTCGTACTCCCAGGTTACTTGATACTCAAGTTTCAGCAAAATTCCCCAGGTCGCATTTCATTGGGTCAGGCTACATGCTTATCCCTGAAGCAATTAGTGTAAACAAGGGATGCAATGCTCAGGCCCAGGTGGAATCCATGCCCTGCCAGGCAGTCGGAGGCAGAGTCAGACACCTGAAACCTAAGGACTGAGGGAGGAAGAGAGGGATGGAAGGTGCTTTCCAGAGGAAAATTGGGATCTAGGAGAAGGGAAATGGATGTTGGGTGGAAAACATCAAGTGTTCTTGATGCTTGTTTGTTGCTCTCATATGACTGTTAAGCTCCCAAGGACTAGACAATCCACTCTCTATCTTCTGAACCCAGCAAGCTCACTAAGTATAAAATAATAGGCACCAATAAGTATGTATTGAATGAATAAATGCAGTAGATGTGGCACCATCAATGAAGCATGAGAAGGAGATTTCTGTCCCTGTTGCAACCAGGATAGAGTGGATGTTTCTCTTGTCTCCAGAGTTAGAAAACAGCCTACAGCCTCACAGCCTGAGCCTGGCCTGGGGAGAAAAATGACCCTTTTCTCTTTCCCAGCAAGTAATACACAGGAAGTTTTGGTGAGACTGTGCATATAAACTTTGTGATCAAATTCTATCTGGACATGGAAGAGTAGGTAAAAATGAAGATATAAACAAATAAGGAAGGTGGGACAACAGCAACCCTGTCCTAAAATTTTCTGTTCGTTACTTCAGTCAGCAAGTGGGAATGACATCAGATAGGTTACAGAACCACCTAGTGGTCAAAGAGCATCTGTGCTGATATTACAGGACTTGTGAGGTCTGTGTGTATAATGAATGAGCTTAATCTGTCATCCTGGGCCTGGGGGAGTGCTGTCCCTCAGTCACTAAAGGGTCCAGTTGCCCTCCGTGGCTTCTGCTTTTTCTCCTACTTCTGGGGATAATACTGAGAGCAGGGATTTGGGATAAAATGTGTCACCTATATTGGCTTTTCATTTCTACTTTGTTACAGGAGGTGTTAGGGAAAGGAGATGTTGATATGAGAAAGGAGGCTAAAAACGTTAGTGAAAATCTCAGTCCAATGTGTTTTTCTCACATCTGTTAATTCCTATTGTTCTAAGAATCTATGAGGGTGGGGAGCACATGAGGGATTTCCAATTTCTACTTTATATACTTATGTACTGTTGGAATCAATTTAAAGTATGTGTGCATTGCTTCTGTGATAACAAAAAAGAGGAACCATTTTAAACATAAAGAAATGGATGTCACTTCCTCAAGAACTTTCCCTGATATCCAAAGAGCAGAGCACAGTCAACCTGCACTGATCTATCTACAAACCTCTCATATGGATTTTTGAGGTGTACAGCTCACATTACAAGCATGGACAGTGGCTTTGGCACTAAATGGTGCTAATTTGTTCACACAGGAAGTTGATCCGTGGACATTGTTAGCCTGGGAACTCTGATCTTCCCCCAGAGAGTCTTGCTCTTGCAGTACAATACTACAGGCCCTTGCCCCTTATCCTCAAGGGAGGTGGCTAGCTGCAGTATTTGAAGGAAATGAGGCTGGCAGACAAAGATGAGATGGGACTTCATTCATAAGAGGGTAGTCATGATTCAAAATGCAGTTTGGTAGACTAGAAGTGCAGCTCTTTATGGTGTTCTACATAAAGAGTTCTAAAGTCTTTAGATCATAATATATATAGCAGAATTACTGATAATTAAATACACGATATTTAGAAATGTATCATTCCCCCAAAGCTGTATTTTGGGAAGGGTGATTCGCAGCCTGAGGGTTTGGAGAGGGAGAGACACCAGCTTCCAAAATACCAATTAGGAGAGTGTTCTAATAATTCAGGGGCAATACGATGACAATTGCCATGGCAGGGAAAAGACTGTTTCTTTGCCAGCATCGAGTCCTCATTGTGCCCATTACAGTGCCCCAAACATTGTAGACCACTGATAAGCATTGGTTGAATAAACATTTGCATAACCTGGATGATTAGCCATAGTACTGTAGAGAATGAAGGTATGGGTAAGACTTCAAAGAAAACAGAAGACATACCTAGTTCATAGATGTAAGAAGCTATGGGGAGAGAAAATCAAATGATGACTCTGCAGTCTTGTTGGTTAGTGGAATGGATGTGAGAAAGAGATGGAGAGAGAAAGGGTGAAGAAGAGAGAAGGTGAGAGGGCAAGAGGAGGAAGGAAGGAGAGAGAGAGAGAGAGTGCAATGTGAAGGGGCGGACTGCCAGAGTAGAAGAGGGAGGAAGAGAGGAGTTCCATTGTGCATAAGTTGACTTTGAGTTGACAGTGGGTTATCTTAAATGAATGTCTAGCAGGTAATGGATAATAGAGATTTGAGCATGAGTGAGGTGTCGGTGTTTGGGATATAAACTAGATAGGTCTAATATGGAGGCAAAAGTTGAATCTGTAAGAGCAAATGAACTGTCTTGGAGAGAAAGATGTAAAGAGGAAAAACCAGAAGGCTCAGACTTGAGTTCTGGGAAACATTCACTATTTCAGAATGTATTGGGAACGCTGAATAAACTTGAAGGTGATCAGTTTCTATAGTTGCCAGTTGGATTCTTCTTCACTAAAGGCTAGGTAAAATTACTTGATATTTTGGATGTAGACTACATAAAGAGTTATTGAAAGCCAGGTATAAAGTGGAAAATCCTGAGCTACACAGAAGAAATAAAATATTCCCATCTCTCATTTGTGCTGTTTTAAAATTCTCAAAAGCAACAAAAATCCAGGTTCATCAATTAAAAAGTTTACAGCTAAAGTTTGCTCTCATTTTAGTTCATTGGAATATACTTTTTCCCTTCTATTTTTGCTTTTGTCCCCACTTTTAAAGAGGTTGCTGAAACCTGTGCATCAAATTCTTTACAAAGCAACCCAGCCACTAAGGGACAATCAAAAAGGAAGCAGAGTGCATTTATAACAACTTTGCTGGGAATCAGTGGGAGGGGAAACCAAAAGGAGTGCTATCTAGATCAATGACCCCAGAGCACTGGGAAAAGTTAATTGGCAAACCACGAAGGAACATAATGGGAGAAGCAAGAGGGACTTAAGCAACCTTTTTAGGATTAAAGGACAATACCTTTGGCAGTAACCATTTTTCACTTCCTTTCTTCCGAGTAGCCTTCTTCTGGTACGTTAGCAAAAACAGTACTTTCTCAGATGTAGTCAGATCTCTAGAAATAAGAAACTGCCTGGATGAGAGAGCTGCTGAGCACAATTACTGTCTTGGGTAGTGTTGAGGCACCAAAAGGTTGTTGGAGGGCATGTTGAAATAAACGTACGTGACTTTTATTGATGCAAGAGGAAGCAATTTCTCTACCAGGGATGTGTATATGTGTGTGTGTATGTGAGAATGTGTGTTACCAGCATCAGTTTGGATAAGTAAATGGAAACACATGATTACTTCACAATGATGCAAGTAGGATGGAAACAATACACTTTTTACTAAGTAGATATCACATGGAATCAGGACCCAGGTGTTTCCTTTCTGAAGGAAACTCCCAACAACACTGAACAACACTAAATCCAATGTCAACAATAAAATGCTTTGACAGAAAAGACCAGTGATTCTTAAATCAAATTCTTAAAGGCTGTAACATTGTAAATCCAGCTCATTAAACTGAAAAAAGGAGAAATCAAAAAGTAATCATTTTAATTATCATGTTTGTGTTACCTTTAGGCAACTGCTACAATAACATCATTTGGCTTGTTCTATCGTAATTAATCTAGTAAGTCTACAAAGTAAACAGATTAGAACTATTTATAGCTCTAAAGCTCAATTGGAAATGAGATATTGTCCAAGAACAATTACAATAAATATAGGGCTTATTGATATCCTTCAAATTATGCTGTTGGGACTTTTAACCCTGTTCTTCAACTGTATCAGCCTTCATAAAACAAAGAAAATTCCAGCAGTGGATTTCATCAAACTTATTCTCAGATGTACACATCAGACTGAGTAATAAGGTCCTTGTTTTATTTGAGCCAAATTAGGCAAATCTCCTTAAAGATATGCTAACTAACGTACAAACACCAAGTGCAGTTTTAAAAGAAATCCCTGAAATCAGGTGAAAACAGTATATGATTTTATGAGTCAGTCTCACAGAATAAAAGTTATGGTCAAGATTCATATCATTTTACTGCCATCGATGCCTTTAGATGCAGACAATAATGAATTATGTGCAAATGAAAGAAAATATATATCTGGCACAAAAGAGGAAAAAAATCTATATTGAGATAACCATTTTTTAAAAAGTAATATGCCTCACTTAGTAAAAACAAATGAAAATTGCCCGCAAGACCGCTGGTCAACTTTTAGGTATAATAACATGCAAATTAGGTCCAAAGTAATTATATGTACAATTGTAAAAAAAAAAAAAAAAAGGGCTTCTCGTGATATTGCTGCTACAACAGTGTCGACACCACTGCTGTCCATAATAATAAATAACACCTACTATCTATTGCATGCTTTTAGTTTACAAGACACCATATTAAGTATTTGACATTCTTTTCCTCAGTTAATCAACAAAGTCTCATGATGGAGGTGCGGTAGTAATCCCTGTCCTGAGACTAAGTGAGGACAATTCCTTTATGATGCTAGTAAAGAAGCTGGCTTTTGAGCTCTGATTAATCAGATTACAAAGCCTGGTATTCTTAAATACTATATTGTCTCCTGACAAATAGCAATTTCAAAGCAGAGTTTGAGTGGGACTTTTGAATGCAGATGAAATAGCCTGCTCTTTTTAATTTTATTTTTTGTAGAGACAGTGTCTCACTATGTTGCCAAGGCTGGTCTTGGACTCTGAGCTCAAGCAATCCCCCCGCCTCAGCTTTCTAAAATGCTGGGATTACACGTGTGAGCCACTGTGCCTGGCAGGAAAGAGCCTGCTCTTTACCTGGTGTGAATGAAGCCAAGAAAATCCACCTTCTGTTGCTTAGGGAAGAGGCCACAGTTTTGCCTCAGTGTATCAGGTTTGGGCTCTGATTTTACCCCAACCACAGGCTAATGTAAACAGCTCATGACCATAAAGCTGTGTTTTATCCATAAAAAGAATGCCTTGCATGTGTGTAGCCATTTCACATAAATGGTCTCTTTTGACCCTCTACTTGGTGAAGTGGGCAGAGGAAGCATTTTTATTCCCATTTTATAGGAAGCATAAAACTTATTTTATTCAAAGCTGTATGATGGGTTAGGGGGCCAGAGCTAGAAGTAGAATCTATTCTTCCCTCTTCTCCCAACCACTCTGCACACCAGCTTAGCTATTCCGTGTGAGGGAAAGCAATATAACTACAGTAGCCCAAAATACTTTCCAGGAGCCCTGTAAACAAAGTGAATAATACCTGGTAGGGACAAGGCTTCATGTTCTCATGTTATCTGTAATTTAGAACTAGAGGCAGATATCTCCAGTTAATTTTAAAACAGAACCAAAGTTCACTAATCCAACCCAGAGAGATAGATCTACTTTTCATTTGTTGTCCAAAAAGCCCTTTGGGGAAAAGTCAAAAATGTAATTCATCAGTTCAGTGCTGTGTATGTAATTTTTTTTCTAGTTTTCCCTTAAGATGAAAAATAAATTATAAGGCAACATGAATTCCATTCAAGTGCCACCATATTTTCAGGTTTTCATAGCTATTCTCTGTCAAATCATGGCTATACTCTTTGCTAGTTATGTAATCATAAGGCAAATACTTTGCATCTTTAAAATAACCTAAAACTATAATAATAACATCTATTTAACTGGCTTGTTATAATATTTAAATTAGATAGGCATGTGACACATCTGTCAGGGGCCCTGGCACATGGCATATGATAAGTACGTTTTAGATGTTGCTGCTGATGTCACTCTGCAATGCATTATTAAATGCATATTTGAAGCTATGTACTTAAAAGTGAGTATGCTTTTGTCAATTTATCTTAATGTTGAAGTTAATCAGATGTGTCAACCAATCCAATATATCATTCAATTGGGAATTGATATCATTGATTAATTTGCATCTCTCTTAATAAAGGATGTAAGGTGCCAGAGCTATGAAGACACAGTCCCTGCCCTATATGAATTCACCTAAGCTTTCTCTTTACTTTCTCAAGTAATTATTAGGATTTCGCTAAGTTGTGAGCTCCTTGAAGGCAGAGCTAGTTATTTTTATCTGTATTCTTTCATAGAATCTACCTAGTATTCTTTCATAGAATCATATAGTAGCCACTTAGTAAACATTTGTTGAACATTGATTTGATGCCAGAAAACTAAAAGCTATTCATTCATTGAAATAACTTATATGAGCTTTGAGATTTCCAGTATATTTGGTCAACAAGAGCGCCTCTAATTCTCTGGGATCTTAATTATATTCTCAGGCATGTACTCCTTTATTTTATTCTGAGCAGAGCTTAAAACACACAAAAGAAGGGCATGGTGGCTCATGCCTGTAATCCCAGCACTTTGGGAAGCTGAGGCAGGCGGATCACAAGGTCAAGAGATTGAGACCATCCTGGCCAACATGGTGAAACCCCGTCTCTAAAAATACAAAAATTAGCTGGGTGTGATGTCATGCACCTGTATGTCCCAGATACTTGGGAGGCTGAGGCTGCAGAATTGCTTGAACTCAGGAGGCAGAGGTGGCAGTGAGCTGAGATCGAGCCACTGCACTCCAGCCTGGTGACAGAGTGAGACTCCATCTCAACAACAACAACAACAAAACAAACACACACACACACACACAGACACACACACACACACACACACACACACACGAAGGAGGGAGAAAAACAGGGGGAAAAATAAGCAGAGAAAGAAAAGAGAGAAATAAGGAGCAATCATATAGAAGAGAGAACAAAGAACTAATAATTTTCACTTTTGTCTTTCACCAAATATCCTTCAGTAGGTTTTTCCTTAGTGTGGTTATTTATAACTTTTACAAGTAAAAAAGCTGTTGATTTTTGTTCTAAAATATTTCAAGTAAAATGTAGCACAACTTGGACCTGATTTGTCATTGCCGTTATCCATGGTTTGGAGATTCCTGAGTCTTACAGTAGCAGAGTAGAAGGAAAAGAGCACGAGGTTTTGAAATCAGACAGATATGATACAAAGCAATATATAGTACCTTGGCTAATTGAATTAACCTCTTAGAGCTTCAATAATAAGACAGTATTAATTTCCTTCTGAAAATTGTATCAGGATCCAGAGCACTAGCTCTGGAGTGAGGCTCAAAGGATGGGTCCAGTGTTTAAAAGCCCGGTAACTTTACATGAACTTCATTTTCCCTATGAATGAAAATAAGTATTAATGATATTTACCACATCAGGTAGGGAGGAGACAAATTAGAGAACCAGAAATAACTCCATTCTACACATTAGTAGACCTGTATTACCAAAAATTATACTCAATTACTATATTTTTAATTTTCTCAATAAAAATTTTGTAGAAATTTGTTCTTTCTTATATATAATATGCATTTTACATCTATAATACCTATATTACATGTATAGATATACATATTATACATAATATCCTTGATTTTGCCTTTTGGCTAGCACAGCTTAAAATATTTATTATCTGGCCTGATACAGAAAAAGTTTGCCGATCTCTTGTTTAGGATATGTGAAGTCACACTGTCCTAAGGTAGTACTTCTTCTAAGTCATATATCTTTTCCATTAACAAAGCAAATTCCATCAAGGTAAGAGCAGAGAGATGGAGTTTTGAGGAAGAAAAAAAACGTAGACAATTTCTTTTTGAGATGGAGTTTCACTCTTGTTGCCCTGGCTGGAGTGTAACGGTGTGATCTCAGCTCATTGCAACCTCTGCCTCTTGGATTCAAGCAATTCTCCTGCCTCAGGGTCCCAAGTAGCTGGGCTTACAGGCGCCTGCCACAATGCCTGGATAATTTTATTTTTTGTATTTTTAGTAGAGATGGGGTTTTACCACGTTGGCCAGGCTGGTGTTGAACTCCTGACCCCAGGTGATCCACCCACCTCGGCCTCCCTAGGTACTGGGATAACAGATGTGAGCCACTGTGCCCGGCCAATGGAGACAAATTTTAAAAGAGATAATTCTTTTCCTTAAAGGAGACAAAGGTTTCATTATTTCAGGACTAATCTAGAAAAAATGCTTTATGGTTAGCTTGACAGTACCTATCCTGGAGAGACTATAAAATAAATGATGGTGGAACAATTGGTTATGCATTATGGGACGAAACACCAGAAATTGATTTCTTCTCCATATTAACAAGTGGGTACAAAAATTTAAATGTGAAAAATAAAACTTTAAAATCTTTAGAAGAAATATTAAGGCTGCTTTTATGGCTTTTGGATAAGACAAAAAGACACAAACCCATAAAATTGTAGTGAGAGGTGAGACCCCCACCCCTCCTCTCGCTTCCCAGCCTCTACTTCCTCCTCCCCTCCGGATGGGAAGGAGGGTGAAAAAAAAATACCCAAGAGCTCGGAAAATGACTCCTGTTTTGGTTCCCAGCATCTCTGCTATCTATAAGCCTTGAAAGAGTTGCAAATGAATGTTATCCCTCCCGGCTGGAGTCTGGCACTGAGTCACACCCCCAAGTCTGCATGGCCCAGGCTCCCTCCTGGAAACACCTCTACCAACTAATAATTTATTGCCTTTGTCTTGTCTTTGTAAGCCCCCACCCCTGCCTGTTCCCACTTATGCTGTATATGAACTAGCAAGTCAATGAAGCCAAAAGATTCTAAGATCAGACATCCAGCCAATGGATAATGACACAGTTTCACCTCAGTTTCCCCTTTAGCGCTGTAAGCCTATAAAAGGGGAAAGAAGCTGCTTCTAAGGGAGTTCAGTGAATGAGGCTGTAGCCCCCGCAGCTCCCAGCCGAATAAAAGGCCACTTCCTTCCTCAGTTCAGTGTTCAAGAGGTTTGCTTTTTGCCACTCCTGTTTCAGTAGCACTTCAACCCTGTGTAGATACCCAAAGAAAGCTTTGCACACACTGTAGATACACTGCTTACAGACCATTGTTTGTAAAAGCAAGACTGGAGACAAACATAATGTCCATTAGCAGAAAAATGGATCGTGTGATGATATACTCATGGTATACTGAAGATCAGTAAAGAGAGCCTCACCAAGTACCCACATAACTGAATTGCATGAACTTAGGAGTAAAAAAAGCAAGTTACAGAAAAACAGCACATCATTATGTCATTTATATAAAAGTCAAAAACATGCTAAGTAATACTACATTTTTAAAGGAATAGATACGTAGGTAGTAAAAATATAAAGAAATGCTCAAAATGATAAGCTAGTAACCTCTGTGGGGAAGATATGAGATGCAATTAAAGAATATGCAGGGTGTTTTAGATAGATTTAATACTGTTTTCACATTTCACTCTAAATGCAAGGTACATGGTATTGTACTTTTTATCTTATTGCTTATATTACATGCAATATACGTTTGCATATAATGTAATACAATTTCTTCATTTTATATAGAGAAAATTAAGGCTCAAAATTACTTATTCAAAATCTTACCAAATTTTTTACCCATGACAGGATTAGTGCTAAGATATGTATTTACCACTCTTAGTTCAAAAGTATGCAAGAAATGTGTCACTTAGTTACATGAAACAAAATAGATGGGTGGGGACAGTGGCTCATGCCTATAATTCCAGCATATTGGGAGGGTGAGATGGAAGGATTGCTTGAGCCCAGGAGTTCAAAACTAGACTCAGCAACATAGTGAGACCCTGTCTCTACAAAACTATGTAAAAAAAAATTCCAGATGTGGCGGTGGCGTACGCCTGTGGTCCTAACTACTCAAGAAGCTGAGGAGGGAGGACTTCAGCTCAAGAAGTCGAGACTGCAGTAAGCCATGATTGCACTACTGCACTCCATCCTGGGCAACAGGGTAACACCCTGTCTCAAGAAAAAAAAAAAATAGATGTGAGGTCACCTTTACATACTTGTCATTAGATACATGAAACATGCATGTCCTGATCTGGACTATACAATTAAAGAAAGACATGAAGAATTTGAAAGGGATTTAGAAATGAATCCAAAGGTAATCAGAAAAAGAAAGTAAGTTGTGGGAAAAACAAAACATTAAAGTAGAGAATATTAAGCTTGCTAAGGAGGAAGCCAAAACCAGGACTTTGTTCATGGTGGACACTTACTGGCTTGGAACTGCATTGAGAAAAGCTCACTGAGAGAGGGTGGAAAACATTTTCCAAGTTCCTGAACCAGGAAAATCTCAAGCAAGGGCCTTAATCCTCCCCTTATACTTACATATATGTATTTGATATTATTTTCCCCATCACTTGAAGATAAAATATTCAGTTCATTTCCTTTTTTGACAAAGAACTGAGGATAGACAACTTAAAACTTTGAGATGCACAATAAATGCTACAAATAGATCTTATTTCTATATTAGAGTCAATTAAAGATCACAGGGAAGGAACAGAAATAGACAGAAGGATGAGACACCAAAAGAATAGAGACAGAGAGGTGAGGATTAGAAGTCATACCCTAGGCATTAGCTATAGTGTGCTTCTTTAAAATCCTGAAAATCTGCCTGCATTTTACTGCTAACTGTTCAAATTCACAGGCTCTATTGTGATCAGAATAGCATAATTGCCAATATGTATAAAATAATTTTTGGAGCAGTACCAGCAATTAGAGCATTATCAGCCTGGGAATGGGCCCGGGGAAATAGGGGGTGTGCATGGGAGGGGAGGCAGATGAAATGAAGCCTGTTAGGATGGTAGTGAATGAATACTCTCTTCCAGATCTTCACTAGGGACCACAGGTTCCCTGCTTTAGTCTCAGAGGATGGTGACGTGATCCCGTCTCCAATAAAGAGAAAAGAACCAAGCTCCAATTACAACATGAGAAATTTAAATTTGTGATTAAGAAAAATTTCCCAACACTAGGACTATAATGGATTTTTGAGAGGTTTTACAGACATGTTCATATCAGCAAGAATTGGCTTGAGTTATTTGAATATTTAAAAATTACTTTAGAATTGAGTTCCTTTGAAAATTGATTTAAAGCATTCCTATACCTTTCTGCTGCTTATTTTTACTAGTTACTGCTTTTATATCATGTCCATAGCCTTTATTTTGATATACTAAACTTTTAAAATCAACGTTAACACAGTATAAATATTAAAACAAATTCCCCAGTACATCTTAGCACAATCTCTCCCAGCCTTTCTTCTGCTGATTCTAGTAAGGCTCCGGATTCTTCCTAGCACCTTCAATCCTGTCTTGACTTTCACACTCTCGCTTCAGCTTCCATTCTGCCTCTAGCTGACTCCTTGTTAACACAGAGCCTCCATGGTTTGTTCATAAATGATTCTCTCTTATTTTTAGGATATGAATAAAAACAGAAAGTCAGTGTGACTCATGTCAAATATTAAATTCTAACTTTTGTTCAAAGTAGATGATCAATGTACCCATGTCTAAACACTCTTCGCCTCATTGGAGATGCAGTTTAATTTTTTATTCAAACCACAGAAATGACTGGCTCTATTATAGAAAATGCCAAAACCAAATTATCCCATCAGAAGACTATGATCTAAACGAGGGTCAGAACAGAATATGATCTAAAGAGAAAATACAAATTGAGCCTGGGTTAAGCATAACTTTGTGATAGACCCAGACAAGTGAGGAGTAACTGAATAAGCATTTTGGCCAAGGGATGTTGTTCAGTACAACTGCTTATGTAGTGAGTAAAATGTACCACATTTAACACCTACAAAAATGGTTTTTAAAAATGTATTAGAAAGCAAGCCTATCTATAGACCATAGAACATTATGAATAGAATACCCAAATGCCCTCAAAACAACCACATCCAAACAAAAAAACAACAAAAAATGCATCATTTTAAATCATTTGACTTAAGAAATTCAACTCTTGAAGCGCAATACAAATTTATATAACAAACTGATTTATGCAGATGTCTGAATTTGAGGTGTTGCTTTTAGTTTTCTTACTGTGGTAAAACTTAACACTTAGGAATTTAAATAGGAAAAAACTGGGTAACAAGGTCTAACTTGAGCAAAGCCACTGCCACATCATGTTATACATTTGACTTTACTGTTAGCATTGAGTATTGATACAATTCAAGCACAATTAGTCAAATGTTAGGGACGGCATGAAAGGAGTAAATTCAATGGGCATACAGACTCACTCAAAAAATTTAAAATGGGATTATTTCAGAATTTCTTAGAAACCTATGTAAAGACAGTGACCCTAAAAATTACAGTGTCAGAATGATTCTTCTAAATCGGAAGAAAAAAAGGCAGCTCACTTTGAATAAAATCTTCTCTTCTAATGTGTGAATAATTTGAGGTAGGGGATGCTTAACATCTGTTTGACATTATTCATATTCCTCTGTTACAGAGTAGTAGAAAAACATTAAGATAGTTGAAAACCAAAGAGCAATGCCTTGTACAAACATAGATGTGATTTGCATGCTTCAACAACTAAAATAAAACTACATTCACACTAAAAAATCTACTGGGGCATAAAAATATTGACATTTTAAGAATTTAAATTGAGTTTACAATAATGATCAACCTGAGCACAATGAACAGCAAATGCGACACTCTAGCTATAAAAATGCCAACAGCAAAGCTGCACCACTTAAAGGACAAAGACATCAATTGTCCAACCACAGTGGACTAAATTAAACACTGCTCGTTTAATAAAATGATATTCAGCCATTAAAAAGAATAAAGTAAATCTCAATGTTCAGCATATATAACAATGTCCATAACAGGCTGCTGAGTTTAAAAACAAGAGACTTTGAAAACATTACGTAAATTCAAAGATGCCAGAAACAAAAGGCCACATAGTGTTTCTATGAGATGTCCATAATAAGCAGATCCAGAGACAGAAAAAAAGAGTTGTACTCGCCAGGGTATGAGGGGAGGGGAAAAATGAGAGGTATAGAGAGGTTTTTTTCTTTGGTAGGGGGAGACATGATAGAAATATTCTGAAAATAGTGGTGGGTGATGATTGTACAATATACTGGAATACACTGTGAATATACTAGAAAACACTGAATTGTACACTTTAGAATGGTTAAAATGGTAAATTTTGTTACTTGAATTTTATTTCAATAGAAATAAAATGTGCATGTATTTATTCATGTGTACATAAGCCACTAGGAAGAATGGGTACCTATATGTATAGTTTGATAAAATGCATGCTAATCTATTTAAAGGGAGTTAGGTAGGGAATGAAATTTTGGGATAGAGGGACAATTTCACTTGATGTTAGTATTTTTCTGGGAAAAGGTACTATATATTTTTTTGTCTCTATTAAAATCTCCCCTAAAACCCTTCTCTTGAACTCTTGAAACATGTATGTGCTGGTGGTTGCTCTGCCTCCCATTCCCTTTTCCATGTTTTCTAAAGTTCATTAACGTAATTTACATATCACAAAATCCACCTATTTTAGTATACACATAAATTTAGTTAGTAAACATACAGTTGTGCAGCCGTCACCACTGAAAAACTTCCCTCCTGCTCATTTGCCATCAATCCCCACTACAACCTCCTGCCAACTACTTATCTGCTGTCTTTATAGATTGGCCTTTCCTAGATATTTATATAAATTGAATCATATGATATGTAGCCTTTTGTATTTGGCTTTTTTTTTTAACTTGGCATAATATTTTTAAGGGTCATCCATTTTGAAACAGCTTATGAATAGTCTGCTTTTTACTGCTGCATGGAAGTATTTTATCACGATGATAGTGTACCCAGAAAAGGAAATAAAGACGTTTACATTTAGAAAATTAAAAATTAAAACAGAAAACAAAAGGGCTTTTAGTGCCATTGATTGCCTAAAGACTCTACCAAGTCCTCCAATATTATCAGACCATGATACTGATAACTGAAAGCAAATGTGTCATTGAATTTTATAGACATTCCTTTGAACTAGGAAAATATAAAATAACTAGATTTTTTCTGTTTGTAGGAAAATAAGACATCCAACTAGGTTAAAAGTATAATTTACAAGCATCTTAAATGTTTCTGAGTACTTCTTTTGTTTTCCCATTTTTTCCTTTATTCATTTGTGTGTGTGCCACAAGTGCCAATAAGCTATTGAAAACACCTTAATGCGTAATTAACCACACTGCAAGCAATCAGAAGATTTAGTGCTAGTTGCAGAAATAAACCAAATTCATATACGCAAGGTAAGCCTAATTAGTTAAGCTTACAAAAAATGTAATATCCGGTTTTTAGAACCTAATGTGCTCAAGAAAGTATTTGTGCTTTTAAATTAGAACAGCTATTTAATTAGTCCTTATTTGAGTGTGTAATCATTTTAATTTATTTACACACAAACACAGGACATTGTGCTCCATCAGCAGATAATGTTCTTCATTAAACAGAGTAGGAACTTTGTGCTCAAGGGCAGAAGAAATATTTCCACCTGTGATGCAAAATCAGAACTGCCTACTATCAAATTTCATTCTTCAGTTTTGATGGTCACCATCCTGAAATACATATTTGTTAATAATAACACAAGTTTGACTAAGGATTCTGCCAATCCCTAGAAATTGACAATTTAAATATTTAATGTTTCATTTTACCTATTGCCCAGTTACAAATCGACTATTTAATTATTTATGAACAAATTAACTTATTTAAATTCAAGTAACAGTACTGTACTACAATTCAAACTCCAATAATTTGGATGGTGCAGAAGCAGAGTTAATTTTTTTTAAAGTTAATTCTTTCTTCATTAAGGGTGAAAAGTAGTAATAGCCTAGACTGTAGAGAGTGGTGAGGACAGGTTTTATTTAGACTGCATGAAAACAAACATTGTATGCTTGGTAGGCTAATGACAGATCATTCTTATGTGTTCATTAAAGTATATGAACCAACTCTTCCTTAAGGCATTTCCAATAAATCTTGATACCTTGTTACTGACACACTGCTTCCCCTAAATCCTAAATACACTCTATAAATAAATAAATAAAAGTCTCTCATGAACTCATCTTCTGTAACTATCATTGAAAAGGTACTTTAGTTTTTGCTAGTAAATAGCAGTTGAAATTTGACATGTCATAATATGAGTCAGTGGATAGCATGTGAGGGCAGCTTTAACATGAGGAATTGTTTGGGTAGGAGGCTTACCCTAGGTAGTATTCTGAGGGAAGGCCCAGTGGTACTCCTGGGTAAGCATGCTTCATTGTATAATCTGAACCATGAGAGCTGTTATACTGTTTTGAAAACTTTCCAGACTACTTTACGAAAGGCTAAATACTTACTATATAAATATTTTTTTTCTTTTTCTTTCGACAGAGAAAGGGAAAAGACTTGTCTGAGTTACAGATCTGCTTTATATAACAGCATGGCAAATGTGGCCTTGGTTTCTTACAACTCTTCATGATTAAGTTAGAGTAGCACTATAGAATAACATTTTAACTTGCACAGTTTCCCTTTACCCAAAGTTTAAAATTCTTCTATTTATGTGAAAGAAAAATAGTGTATACTTCACATCAGAAACGCTCCCTTTTCTGTAGGTAGTAGGTACTGCAAGCATAATTGCATAATTTTAACTTCAGAGACAACTGACTGAACTTTGGAGTACATATTTGAGTTTAGCAATGCCTATTAAGGTTAAAAATACAAATTTGCAAAATACCAAATGCACAATGCTTAAGTTCTATCCCAAATCATGTTATTAGATGCAATTTTTAAAATTCTCTGATTAGGTGGCCACTATCCAAAGATAGTATTTTAAGATTTACAGCTGGGCATGGTGGCTCAAGCCTGTAATCCCAGCACTTTGGGAGGCCGAGGCGGGTGGATCACGAGGTCAAGAGATCGAGACCATCCTGGTCAACATGGTGAAACCCCGTCTCTACTAAAAATACAA
>NW_016107391.1:4146516-4156065 GCF_001604975.1 Cebus imitator
TGCATAACTATATCTGGAGAAAGAATGTCTATTTCCATAAACCTAGTTATACAGTTCTTGAAAATACCCATTGGTAATCACAGTATTATAGCAAAGCCATAAAATATGCATTTACTCCATATGTAAAATCAACTACATGATCTTGGCAGCATGTATGCATGCATTAATAACACACTAGTATAAGTCAACTAGCCACTCCACTCACAAGTACAATATTTGGAGATAAGGCATGTGTCAGTCTGCCACCCCTACAGTGAGTTTCAGTTACTCAGTGACAATCACTGGATGAGCTTTTAGCTATGCTGAGTGTATCTAGTGTTTAAAGATACCTGTATGCTTTCAGTATAAAATGGGCCCTAAAGCAAGGCAGATAATCTATCTGGTACTTAACTGAAGAAACAGATATCTATTCCAATGCTAGTCCAAAAAAAAAAAAAAGGCACATAGTACTTTTGAGACACAGTACAACAGTCTTTAATGTGTATATAAATATGACTACATATATTTTTAAGAAGGGTTTGATTAAGAGAAGTTTTGGCTATATATGACTCTGCAGGTAACCAAACAAACTCTAGAACTAAAGTTGCATCAAATGCAACTCTATCGCATAGCTGTTTTGACAGCAACAGTTAAGGACAAAATAGTTTTGCACCTTATTATTTTGGAGCTAAATAAAAAATAACCACCACCAACAACAAAAAATCTCTAAAATGATTTAAACTAAAAATTTTGTTGGGGATAGAGTAAACAACAAATAAGAAAATAATTTCATCCATTTGTGGTATTTGGCTGAAGATTAGCAGTGTTAAGTCTAACCAACAGTGAGATGATCTTAATTCCCAAAGCATCTTCTACTGTTTATTAGCAAGAATTGGATATTAATGAAAGACATTGTTACATTTGCCTTAACAAGAACTATATTGAAAAAGACAAATGAATTGCAAAGACAAAATACTATACAAGAATTACAATATAAAATTTGCTAAGTTTGAAAACCTACCAAATTGCTTTCCTAAACTAATTTGGTAAGTATGAAAACCTAGCCCAAACAAATTAATGGCAAGTGGGTTTCTTCAGATTAAGAATGAAAAAAAAACATACTTATGTGAATCAATAAATATGTTAATTCTCTCAATCTCTTTTTATGCTTTGAAAACTTGCTCTAAAAAAGGACCATTGATATATCAGTTTGATATTTCTTTTTATTTAGTCTGAAAGTCTCTTTTTTTAAAAAAAGCAACATTTTTCTACCCATACCATATCTTTCTCATAACTATAATTGGGGTTTGTCCAATGATCAGTATACAAGATACAGTATTTTCCTAAAACTCTCTGGCAAGAGAACATGACAATATAAATCAAACATATTTAATACAAGAAAATAATGTAACTCAAAGTAATCTGCTTCTCACTTAATCCCCTTTTTGTCTGATTCTATACTAGCTGATTCTATTCTTAAAGCTTAGGTTAAATTAGGAGTCAAAATCAGAGCCTAGTTAAAAGAGACAAAGAGAACAGTGGTTTAGTAAAAGTAAACTCAACAACACAGTTAAAATTAATTGAGAAAGTTTTAATTAATAAGCATTCAAATGTACTTTACATTGATAACTGCAATACTGAAACTGTAAAACTTTAAGTATTTTTCTCGAAAAAGGTTAGTGATTTTTTTTCTTTTTTGGGAAATGTGGAGACCCAACCATGAGCATCAATGCAACCATTCCAGGTCACTAAGCTTTAGTTAACACTAATATCTAAATAAGTGTTCACATTTCATGTCTACAATAAGGTAGACTGTGAACTTCCTATAGCTCTGAATTTTAGCAGAAATTCCATGAGATAATTTACAGTAATGTCAAATTTTTGGAGTGGAAACTCATACTCTACATTTGGATCACTTTTTTGCTTTGAGTGTACCTGAACTTGAGAATAAAAGGCAATTTTTCTTTCCTAAATCCTCAGAAAAATATTTTTTGCAGTAAGTCTTCTTTACTATGTCTGGGTTGTTGTTAAGAAAGATTATCAGCTTTGTGTTTGGTTTCCCACAGTTGATAAAAATCTATCAAAAACATTATAATTTGCAAAGAAAAGGTTTTTCAAAGGCTGCAGGAACCGGAAAGAAATAGCATTTCTTATTTGTATAAACACAAACATTTAAAGCTAGTCGCACTGCAGATAAACCCAATATAGTATTCAAAGTTCTATAAAAATGAACAAGAGGTACACGTTTACTTTCATTGCTCCAACAGTCAAATGTAAATCTGCATAAGAGTTGTACTGCAGCAGTTTCACTGGTCCAATTTAAGAGCTCAAGGTCCTTTTTGCACATTTGGCCCACTGATGTCCACATTCCAGATAAATTCAGTTCAAAAGACAGAAATCAGGGCAAAAACTCCATATAACAAAGCACAAGGATATGCTACTAAAAGTTGCTGTCCTTCCATGGCTAATGCAGAAATAAATATTTTGGAAGCCGAAAAACTACACCATCCAATAATCACAGCAGTGAGAATGATTCCTACCATTCCTCTGTAACCAACAAAAAAAAAAAAAGCAAAAAGAATGAAAAAAAAAAAAAAAATGTAACCAACAAGGAAAAAAGGGGGAGGAGGAAAAAAAAAAAAAAAGCAGATGAGATTAGTTATGTAAGAACGCTACAATAACCTATTCTAAAGAAAAGCATTTTAAATTTACATTTTAAATTGGCAAGTAGATATATGCAGAAATAATCACTATTTTTTTTTTCAATGCTAAAACGTACCTCACAGTGAATTCAATGATGCTGAATCATTTCATGTGATAAATAGCTTTTTTAGAACTACATCTTACTTTTAAAAAATATAAGGTCTCTCACCCTTGGCACTACTGACATTTGGGTTGGATGTTATTTTTGTTGTGGGGGCTGTTTTGCCCCCCATCAGACATTGCCAAATGTCCCCTTGGAGACAGGGTTTCTCCATGTCAGTCAGGTTGGTCTTGAACTCCCAGCTTCAGGGGATTTGCCCACCTTGGTCTCCCAAACTGTTGGGATTACAGGCGTGAGCCATCGCGCCTAGCCATACCTTTCCTTTTAACCTAACCTAAAGTATAATTTAAAAATTACACATATTTAAAGCTGTTTACAAGTATATCTATCTGAGAAACACAGTAGGCTGTTAACAGCCTCTTGTCATAAAAAGAATACATTTCCAGTTAAAAAGCTGTCCAACAGAGTATTTATTTATTATTCATACATTTGGCACATGCCCAATGGTTTCAAGAAATTAGGTCAGATCTAGAAAATATTGAAGAGGGTAATTAAGCATAATTTGAACACTAACGTCTTGAACTTTTTAAGGTAATATTTAACAATCACCCTGTTCAATTTGTTACCACTATGACAATGGTATGTAAACATAAACTAGTGAAATTCTTTACCATGGGTAAAATAGAAATGGTATAAAAGGTTTTTAAATTTATTCTCATTACCATTGTTCTTCATCCAAAATCATTTGGCACAGTCCCTACTATCAGAGCCACTATCTGATATGTTTGCTGAAAATCAGTGATTTACTGAAACTGAAGATGAGGCAAATCCTACTACATAGAATCGGTCAAGCAACCCCCAAAACAAAGATCAGTACTTACTGCAAAGAAAATATCACTGCAAAGCTGGAAAGTAGGATCATGGGCAGAAGACAATATCCAAGGACACTTGCCACACAACCGAATGAAACACCTGTCATGCTCATTAAGTTTAATAAACAAAACATTCCTAGACATCCAATTGCACTGATCCCATATACATAGCCAAACTGAATTTTGCCAGCCTACGGGTAAAGAAAAAGATTACAGGTTAAAGGGTAAAATACAAGTTATTTTTGGCCTTATTTCACCTCAATCGGTACATGTAGGAAATAACTGATGAGCATTAAAATCTACAGATGTATCCAGTCTTTATGTAAAGAAGTAAAGGACTGAGCAGACAGGTTTGTTACAGTCTTTGTAACTTTAAAGAGCACAGATATTTCTTTCTCCATTTTCCAGTTAGCATGTGAACTTGGCATAGAAGTGAGCAAAGAGACAAAAACATAGCAGACCTAAAACAGTAAGGTTTCTAAAAAGAACTCTGGATGATTTTAAGCAAATAAACTAGAGACAAGATGGAAAGCCATTCAGAATGAAATAGGAATAGCAATAGGAATATCAGCTGAAAGTACCTAACTCCACCAAAAATACCCCAAAGCAATTAATTCTCATTGGTGGAGGTAGTAATAATCTTTCTAAGAAGAAATCTTATGATACACTTTATATGGGTATTAGAGGAGCAAGGACAAACAAGAAGCCAGGGTTCTGTGAGGAGGAGAGAAGAAATGGCAAGAGGAATATAATGGAAGATCTTTTTTCTTTCCAAATGATTGGTTGATTTATACAGTCCTTTGATTAAAAAAAGACATCAATAAACAGTTTAAAGCACTGCAAAGATTAGCTAAATTGGAATTATCCTACTCTTAGTCAAGTTCGTGAACAAACGTTATATTCAGGTCACATTACCACTAAAACCAGTTCACAGAAAAGCCTTCAAAAAAGTTCCTGATTTATCCAATTTTTGTCACATAAAACTAAATTATGAGAATGCCTCTACAGATTACGTTAAGTAAAAAAAATATTGGGACTTTTATTAGATTATTTGTAAATACTTGATTAATAGTGCAGAAGTTTGAAAAAGCTGAGTTCACTGAGCAATTCATTCATGTAGTAATAATAAACCTTATATTTGTACAGTGTTTTTAACTTTTCAATGTGTTCTCACATAACCTGTCTTGTTTCATCTTCAAAATAATCTTGCTAGGTAAGCAGGATAGGATTATTTTCTATGACAGGAAACTGAAGGATTAAATGATGTAGCCAAAGGCAGAGTAGGAGCACTCAGTTCAAGCCCAGCTCTTCTGACTAGAAATCCCATCTTCTATGTATTATTAATCTCTTATAATTCAGAGACATAAGATAAAATAATTATTAACAATTATCTTTACAATTTTTCTGTTTTCAATATGCCTTAACATTCTTGGGAAGGTGATAAATTGAGAAAATAATATATAGAAAAGTAATAGTCAGTATGACTATAACAAAACTTTAACCAAGGTCTGGAGATTTTTTTTAAATGCTGTTATTAACAAAAAAGAGCAACAGTGTAAAAACTGTAAGTAATCTCTGAAAGACAGAATTCTAATGAGGGTCTGAAGCCATACCTGTTATTTACTATTGTTTTTATTTTTTTCCCCCTAATAATTGAATCATTTTTTAGAATAAGAAATGATTTTTAAAACATGCTATACTTACTATGGATGGAAAACTAACGAATAGGTATAAATACAAGCAACTCAATACTATTTCAAACACATCAAAGGCTTGAGGTGTATAAGCGGAGTTTCAAAATGGCTTTTAGTAGAACATTTAAAATTTAAAGGTTATTTAATTGCACGCTGAAGGATGAAATAAAAATCTTACCAGTAGCAATGTGGCTCCAAAAGCAAGGCAAAAAACCATTGGTCCTGCCAAATCAGTTTCATTCATGATGCTGCCATCTGCTACTTTTAATGGATGTAATACTGTTAGTGTTTTTTGCCAGATGTGGTCAAAATTGATACCTAATTCTAAGGAGAAAGAAAATTTAAAAGTTAATTAGGATTTGTGATGTATTTTTTATTTATCAAAATCTATGTTGAAACAGGAGACAAAATGACATAGATAGCATCAGAAAAGAATCTAGCAATATTGGATGATATTATTATCATTATTGAGATAGGGTCTCGCTCTGTTATCCAGGCTACAGTGCAGTGGCATGATCATATAGCCTTGAACTCCTGAACTCAAGTGATGTTCCCACCTCAGCCTCTCGAGTAGTTGGGACCACAAGTGTGTGTCACAACACAAAGCTAATTTTTTATTTATTTTTTATTTTGTTTTGAACTTTTTTTTTTTTTTTTGTAGGGATGGGGTCTTGCTGTGTTGCTCAGGCTGGTCTTGACCTCCTGTTCTCAAGAGATCCTCCAGCCTCGGTCTCACAAAGCACTGGGTTTACAGGTGTTGAGCCACTGTGCCTGGCCTGGATGATATTATTTTAGTGAGTTCTCTATGCCAGTCTTCATTGTGGTGCTCATCCCACAAATATTTCTGTATTGGTGTTGGAAAAGGGTATGGATATGATGAAACAGACACTTATTACATCCCTTAGGTATGACTGCATAGCAAAGAATATACAAAAAGGGTTAACAGTAAGAGGTTCTTTAACTAGGGCTTCAGGAATACCTGGGGGCCCATTTAACTGTATACAAAACTATGTCTCTAAGCACATGTGTGCATTTTTTTCTGAGGAGGGTATTCATAGCTTTCATTAGATTTTCAAAGAGTATATGGTTCAAAAAACATGTTCAGAACTACGGCTTTCTAGATTTTGCAATACAATTTGAAAATCACTTTTTTTTTTTTTTAATTATACTTTAAGTTCTTGGGTCCACTCGCAGATTGTGCAGTTTTGTTACATAGGTGTACACGTGCCATGGTGGTTTGCTGCATCCATCCCCGTCATCTACATTAGATATTTCTCCTAATACTATCCCTCCCCTGGCCCTCCCACCCCGACAGGCCCCAGTGTGTGGCAAATCACCATATTTTTAGTGATGTTACTACTTCTGCCAGTTTATTTCCACATAGAATAATGGATACCATGCTTTTTCTTCTCACTTTTTCTACCAGTAGAATTTAAGTCAATAAGCTGAAGTAAAAGTCAATGCTGATATAGTAAGATACTTTATTATCACTATTAAAAGATGTATTAAAAAATTTGGTCCTCTGGCCCAATGTGCTCTCATATATACTCTATTTAAAATGACTTGCTTAGCAGAAAACTCTCTTCTACAAGATTATTTTTTTTTAAAGGAAAAGACAACTTCTCCAAATTAAGATTAATTTTCACTAACCAACTGAATACTATTGAGTACTATCAAGTGTTGCAACCAATCTTACCTTCTAATAAAGGTGGCTCATCCTCAAAGTTGTTTCCATAGAATGGCTGAGGTGAAGCTGGGGTATATGCTTGAGTTGGCTGGAAAATCTGCCCAGTGTATGGCTGTTGTGGCTGCATCATGTCTGGAGGGACAAATCGGCCTTGCTGCGAGTAGTCATAGCCAGGATACTGTCTATAAATGAAAGTAAGTTAATTTTTTCATAAGTATTTCAACTCCTATAGTTATCATGCCTTAAATTTCTAAATTTTCATGTGACAGCTAGAGAAACTTAGTTGCGCAAATACCTAAGATATATAGTTGGCCAATTTTTATAAATCGTGACTGAAATGATTACTAAGATCAAGCTGATTATCTACAAGGAAAAAATCATAATTTTTATAGAAAATCTTCTTAATGATACCAATGTTCACTTACGTAGCACTAAGCATTTAATAAACTGTTAAAGGTTAGGAGATCAACAAATGAAAACTTTAAAGTTGTCTCTATTTTTCTCCCTTAGTGAATATATACAATATAAAGATACTCTATGAAACAAAATCTGTGCCTAAGAATGAACGAAAGCTTAGGATGTCTGACTTTGCAATACATGTTACATAATTTTCCACTGTAATTTGGATAGCCATTGAATTACCATTCTTCTTTACTCTTCATAGTATGTTACCTTTGGCAAGCGGACAAATCTCTTTAAGAACAGCCATCAATTTTAAAATAGAATGGACAAATCAAGCTTTTGCTTTGTGAGCACTTGCTGAATATAACAGAACATTTTTAGTACACTTTGTATTTGAAGAGTACTTTTAATTTTTCATAGTTATATACTTATTGTCTCATTTGATACGTGCTATAGAAAACCCTGCATCTAGAGGGAAAGCTTATCACAGCTATTTCAGTGACAATGACAAGAGTGAAGAGAAGGATATTGAAGCCACATCTCTAAACATCTGTTCCACCATGCTCTGAAAAAATCCAGCTATGGATGGGAATAATCAAATGATATACTAAGAAACACAGATGTGAAATAGTTACTTTAAAAGATATTCTAAAAAATGAGAGCTGGGAAACATTAGAAATCCTTTAGTCTAATTCCCATTTAAATTCCTATAGTCATAATGTCAGTTTTCCTTGAAGTGAGGCTCACTTTATTCATTTTTGAGAAAATATCTGCCAAATGCTCAAGTCTGAATAACCATAGTTTATAAGTTGTTCTTTCAAATAAAAATGGTCTTCAGGAGTAACAGCCAACTCAGCTTGTACAGGTGCTTTTCATAAACACAGTCATTGTACTTTAGTATGCAGTAAATACTAAATTTTGTCACACAGAATATTAAAAAAATACGTGTACTAAAGGGTCAGGGTTTAATAAAATAATTCTTACTGATTCTTCAAGAGAAACCTTGAATGAAATTGACTCCCTGCCCACTCTCCAACAAGTCTGTAGAGTGATGAAGAATATGATGACTACTAGAACAACTTGATGCCACTACCTTGAGTCATACACTGGTACCAGCAGTTTTACCAGTCAATACTTTTGCAACAGCACTGCACATGTTAATATACCTTAAAAGGTATATGGTATCTTAGTATTGTTATGAATATAATTTTGACCTTAGAGAATCTCAGAAGAGTCTGAGGGACCCTCCGTAGTCTACAGCCTAAATTTTAGAACTGCTGATATACACCCATAAATTTCATGCAAGCAAATTATTGTTTCAAAGGTGGCACCATCATTCCATCTTCAAGAGGAAAGGTGAGAATTACAGCATCATAGAATTTTACTATTTTCCTTTTCTGGCAGGACCTATTCAGAAAAATTTGACTTATTCCTGCTGGTTTTAAACTAAAACATGGTATGGCACACATGATCTTTATAGACTAAAGCAACATACTTTCATGGCAGGAAGAGTAGCAGATATTAAATTAATACTCTCATAAGTACTCTGTACCAACAACAAAGACAAAGTCTCTTAACATATTGGGTTGGTTACCCAAGTTCATGGAAATCCTCAAATATTCCATAAAGATACTACCGGGTAAATCAAAGGAGAAAAAATATAATAGCTTTCATACTTTAAAAAATGCAACTTGGTATTATGATATATTTCATATGCATATCTAGAATACAATGTGGAACCTGTCCAATTTTCCATTTGTATAATTCAACAGATTATGATCAAACGGTCTTTTATATTTTTTTGTTTTTGTTTTTCTTTTTTGGTGAATGGATGTATGAATGATACTTGTGAAACACCTATAGAAGAAGCCACAAAACGTTAAAGCTGACTTCATATGGAAAACGCAGAACTGTGTACTAGTAACAAGTCAAGTTAAAAGCTTAAAGACAACGCAAGTAATATGCTATTTGCACCCAGATTTTCACCAACAGAGAGCTAAACGTTATTGGCAGATCTTTGTTACCAAGTTAGCAAATCAAACAAAATATTATTTGGTTAATGGAGATGGATGTCTAAAATGTCATTAGATTGCAGATCTACTTGAAGGTACACACAGAAGAGTTCAATTTTTTTTTTTTTTTTTTTTGAGA
>NW_016107391.1:4156225-4162600 GCF_001604975.1 Cebus imitator
GTAGAGACGGGGTTTCACCATGTTGACCAGGATGGTCTCGATCTGTTGACCTCGTGATCCACCCGCCTCGGCCTCCCAAAGTGCTGGGATTACAGGCTTGAGCCACCACGCCCGGCCATAGAGTTCAATTTTTAAAAAATAAATCTCAGAAACTCAAATTTACTACTGTTAATATATTAGGCTTCTTTTTTTCCCAGGCATCATCTATGAAGCCAAGTTTATAGCAATAATGGTTATATAATCACCTGGGATAAAGCTTTACTAGTACTGAAGCAATGCTTACAGGTACATAATTTGGTTGGAATGAAACTGTGAGATAACAACAAGTGCTAAGTAGCAACAAGTTGTTTAGAATATCTAAATTGCTGTATGGAGAACTGAAATGACTGTAAAATGGAATGAGACTGTTAAGTCACACCTTTTAAGTGAAGCAAACGTGGACAGGACAGAAAAGAAAGGCAGAGACAGATAGATCCTATAGGCCGCAATCTAAATGGAATAATTCTGTTGAGTCTAACTATAAAAAAACTATTCGGTTAAAAACAGGCCTGCATACAGAGACAGGTTCTCTGAAGCCCTGTAGCTGCTTTAGGCAAGGGTTTATTAGACGGACTCTGGCTCTCCTATACGCAGAACAATCACCAAAAATACATATTTGGGTAAATGAATGAATGGAAATATCTCAATACAAATTTTCCAATTCTGCCCATTAATTGATCAAAAGAGATAAATCCTCATTGATATGTAATTAAGAATTTAACAGAAAAGAGAAATGAATCAGAGGGTATTTTCACATGCTCACTGCCATTGTTCAAATGTGTTAAGTTTTAGAGGGTAAAACAAAGCCTTAGAATATAACACATTAAGCAGACTCAAAGGGTCTATAGTTTTAGAAAGGATAGCCTAGCCAAGACAGATTATTATAGAGCAAGAGTGTATTTGAATTTTGTTTTGTTTCTTAAATTCTTGGGCACTCTAATCCAAACACATTCTGGTATTGCATGTTTCTCACAAACTGACATAACCTTCCCCTGCCCTCATTGTGGAACAGTCTTTATGAGGTTCTAAATTTGGGATCCATGGATGAACATCGTATAACACATGAATTGTCTTAAGTTATACATGCACATTTATTTTGGTGTTTTGAGTGAATGCATATATTTACGGGAAAGAGACCCAGTTGTAATAAGATTCCTAAAGAGATCCAGAACCATCTAAGTCTAAGCAATCCTAATATAGGAAGCTCCTTTATCTGACAGAAAGCTATTAAGATTATCTCTAGGGTCCTAAGAAACTAAGGAGACGATGTCCTAGATGAGATTGCTAGAAAGACTTCGGTTCATTGTATTTTTGTCACAAACACAAGGTACTATAAAAAGATCATTAAAAAAAAAAGTTCAGAGGCTAGTGGCTCTGAGTTCACCTTCTCAGTATGCAACTAACAACATGTGTGGTACTGACCATAAGGGTTTCAGAAAAAGGAGTAATAAAAATGATTATCAACTGCTGTATGAAAACCACCTGATGATTCATAATAGTGACCTTACGCTGTTATAATAATGTCACTAAGCAATTTCAATTAGTACTGATAAAAGTCTCAGAGTTGGAATGATTTTACTACTAACAAAAGATCTTAATTTTTCACTAGTCCCATGAACAACAGCCTATCTCCTAGGTGCCTGAAGCTCCCATCTTCATCTAAATACAGAAATACTATTACTAGAAAACAGTTCTTCAAACAAGCTACTTTTCCATTCATGGTAAACCTGAAGATTTTGCAGAAGATGACCAACTCTAAATAGAGCAATACCTTCAAACCCAAACCAGTCACATGTCACATGTCTCTCCTGAGGAAGAAGATTATGCATGAAAAATCATATTCCTGATAAAGGACATGTTCACACACTGTTTTAGGCAGAACCAAATATTCTAAATATGTGTTTTCTCTGCAATGTAGACTAAATTAATTGCCAAAGATGAAAAGTTACTTGCTATAGGGTCCTCCACTTCCTCCATAATCATAGGACTGCTGTGACTGATCATCGATGCTGTAACTTGTCTGGTAGAAATCCGTATTTAAGTTTTCAAAACCGGACATTGCAAATAATCTGTAAAAGGAGAAATGGTAAATATTGCTTATCCCCAAGATCCTACTGAATTCATTCCTGGCAGTCTGCTTAAGCAAATACAGAACACAACAAATATTTTTTCAGTAATGCGGGGGGCAGGGGTGAGGTCAGGGAGGAAATGCAGCATTCGAAGGACGGTAGCGGAGAGAGAGTAAGAAAATGTCTATTCCCGAAGTTGAGGCCCAGTAAGACAACTCCACTTTAGGAGCTGATGTGCCTTCAGCTAGGGACGAGGTCGTGGGAGTGGTGGTTCCATAGGGGTCTAAAATATCGATAATAACAGAAATGATTTTTCACCTTGGGACAGGGCTTTACAGCCGACAACGCGACTGCTTCCTTGAAACATAAGGCCTGCCGCCTGCCAGGAAAGTGCAGAATCTTGGAAGGTCGCGCCTGAGGTGCAGGGGCCCGCATCAGAGCAAGGGCTTGAATGGGAGCGAGGGTCTGAGCGAAAGGACCAGGGCGCGGCGCCGAAAGACGGCAACAAGCCCATTTGCACAGTTGTGGAGAGAAGCTGAACAGTGTGCCACGGGCCTGGGTCACTCACCAAACGCTGAGGCTGCGCTGGCGGCAAAGGCAGTATCTTCAGCAGTCCCAAACAATCCCCAAACTCAGTTTCAGAACCTGAACTAGCCCCGTTGCTACGTGTCACAGGGCCAAAGAACTGCTTCCGGGGCATGCCCGCTCGCGCAGGCGTGTTGGCAGGTTTTGCGCTCTCCTCTTTGGTTGGGCACCGGTGGGCGGGGGGAGGAGACTTACGAATATGGAGCATGCGCAGTATCTAATCCGCCTGCGGCGGGCCAATGCGAAAGGGGAAAGTGTTTCCGTCAGCCTCGTTAGCTGTGAAACCAGGAAAGCGCAGGCGCAACAATATCTGCTTACGGTGAGGAGGACTTTCTCAGACCGAGGTACTGGTGCGGGAGGCGCTAAGAGACAGAAGAAGTCCCTTCACCTGTCCACAAACTGCAGTGCCTCAGTGTTTGCATTTATTGTGATTCAAGCAAGGTGCTGAAGACTTTATATGTATTATTTAACCTTTACAACCCAGTGAAATGGTTACTTTGTTACTTCCCTTTTGTAAGTGAGGCTATTAAGTGTTCATTCATTCAGTGCTAGCTGGGGGGATACTGTGGTAAATATAAGCTGTATGATATATACGCACCTGGAGTTGGTGGTGGAGAGGGGTAATCAAACACATACAAATGCACGTGAAATTGCTATTAATATTCTTTAGTGCTCCATAATTCTTTGAAAGAGTGTAATTCTGTAAAGAAGAGTCTGTAAAGCCACTATAAGAGGGTTGTCGAAGGGTGAGTGGGAGTTAGAGAAGAGGAGGAAAAAGAGGAAAGGGCAAGGGTAAAGGAGGACAAGGGAAAATAGCCTGAATATTTTAGGCAAAGAAAACAATGTATGCAAGACCTGGGAAGCTTGAAAGATGAAATCGGGTTCTAAACTTAAGCATTAGTGACATTTTGGGTCTAGGTGATTCTTCGGTGGGGGCTGCCCTGTGCGTGTAAGATGCTTAGCAGTAGCATCGCTAACCTCTAGCCATTAGATGCCAGTACTCCCCACAACCCACCACTACCACCAAGTTGTGACAGCTAAAATTCTCTCCAGATATTGCCAAATCCAAATGGCCCTGGTGTGGGGGTGGGGACAACATCAGCTGAATTTGGGAACCACTCATCTATGAGAAACGTGAGTGACTGGAAGAGCAAATAAGGGGAGCCACGTAGGAATTGAGGCTGATATAACAGGAAGGGGCCAGGAAACATCCTGTGGGATTTGGGTGTTGGTTTTGAAAGAAGTCAAGATTGTGAACTGATGAGTGATGTTTAGATTGTTTTCTTTTGAAAAAGAATGCTTTGGTTGCTGTGTTAAATCACTTTCTCAAGGTGGTGGAATTCTTAATATTGTGACTCTAAATACCATGTTATTAACTAATGAGCAGAACTTTCTTCAGGGTTTATAGTGTTAATATTTATCATGAACCATTGCATTATATTCTGGGATCAAAATCCTGAGGCCCTCACAAAAGAAGCCAGACCATTGTTTGGGGACTGGTTTCCAAAGGAACAATAAAATTTCACTGAAAAAATTTCTCTCAACACTTCCCATCCCAATAAAACACAAGTAAAACTAAAACAAACAAATGCACTACCCTGCAAACAAAAATAGCAACAGCAAAAAGATATAACAGCCAAACCAAAAAGCCTAGGATTGTACTCTAGAGACCAACAGGTAGCTACCCTTTGAGGTTTTTACTCCATTGGTGAATTTATTTATTTATTTTTATGGTTACATAATAGTTGTACATATTTATGAGATAAATGTGATAGTTTGATACAAGCATGCAATGTGTAATAATGAAATCTGGGTAATTGAGATATATCCGTCACCTCAAACATTTGTCATTATTTTGTGTAGAGAAAATTCTAAATCCTAGTTATTTTGAACTATACAATAAATTATTGTTAACTATAGTTACCCTATATTGCCACTGAACACTAGATTTTTGTACCTTCTATCTAACTATATTTTTGAATTTCTGAAATTGATCATTCAAGTGTTTACCACTTTTCAGTTTAGCATTTATTGGTTTAGGTATCATCTGCACAACTTTAGGTAGAATGACCACTTATTATGATTTGCTAGAGACAATCCCATTGTCCCATTTTCTGCCTATTTTTACTTACCCCCAGCATAATTATTGTTTCCTTTTAGCCTAAAAAATATCCTACTTCCACTGATAAACTTTGTGATTGTACTTTCTTTAAGCTACATTATCCATGAAGCTGAGTTTCTAGTCATCAACAATAAGCAATAATTATCTACTTAATAATCTTATGGTTAAAAATATTCTAGTCTCTTGTTTTTTTCTGATGTTTCTATTTCTTCTGAATCAAGAAAGATATCCCTTTCAAATTTGAATGAGCTACAAGAATATGAGCATTAAAAATGCCAGTTTAGGTGCTGGCAAGGTTGTAGACAAAAAGGAATGCTTATACACTGTTGGTGGGAGTGTAAATTAGTTCAGCCATTGCAGAAGATAGTGTGGCGATTCTTCAAAGATTTAAAGACAGAAATGCCATTTGATCCAGATGTTCCATTACTGGGCGTACACACAAAGGGATATAAATCATTCTATTATAAAGACACATGCATGTGTGTGTTCATTGCAGCATTATTCACAATAGCAAAGACATGGAAGCAACTTAAATGCCCATCAATCATAGACTGGATTAAAAAAATGTGGTATATAAGCACCATGAAATACTATGCAGCCATAAAAAAGAATGTGATAATGTCCTTTGTAGGGACATAGATGGAGCTGCAGGATATTATCCTTAACAAACTAATGCAGGAGCAGAAAACCAGATACCACATATTCTCCTTGAAAGTGGGAGCTAAATAATGAGAACACATGGACATATAGAGGGGAGCAACACAGTGGGAGATGTTAGAGGGTGGAGGGAGGGAATCAGGAAAAATAACTAATAGCTACTAGACTTAATACCTGGGTGATGAAATAATCTTTACAACAAACTCCCATGATACAAGTTTATCTTAGCTACTAGGCTTAATACCTGGGTGATGAAATAATCTTTACAACAAACCCCCATGATACAAGTTTATCTTAGGTACTAGGCTTAATACCTGGGTGATGAAATAATCTTTACAACAAACCGCCATGATACAAGTTTATCTTAGCTACTAGGCTTAATACCTGGGTGATGAAATAATCTTTACAACAAACACCCATGATACAAGTTTATCTTAGGTACTAGGCTTAATACCTGGGTGATGAAATAATCTTTACAACAAATCCTCATGATACAAGTTTATCTTAGTACTAGGCTTAATACCTGGGTGATGACATAATCTTTACAACAAACCCCCATGATACAAGTTTGTGTAACAAACCTGCACCTGTACCCTTGAACTTAAAAAATTTGCCTGTTTAGGAATGAATTATTAGTATAGATGTTATTCAAATTCTACTTCTGTCTCTGAAAGCAATTAACATATTTATCTAAATTTTCCCCCTCGAATTTCTGCTCCAGTTGAGAAACCAAGCAAGAAAATTGAGTTACCTGATTAAGTTTTACATATTGTTTATTTGACTTTGAAACGTAAGCCAAGGTATCATTCACATGACCCTTGGGGATTTTGAGAACATCCATTAATTTCATGGCTAGTCATGCAGGAATTTCTTTTTGGATTTTTTTTTTTTTTTTTTTTTTTT
>NW_016107391.1:4163626-4204683 GCF_001604975.1 Cebus imitator
AAAAAAAAAAAAGTCTTTTAAAGATAACATTTAAAGGAGTATTGTAAATACTGTAAATATTTTCATTGTAGAGATCAAAAATACCCTCTTAAGCAACAAATAAAAACATTGCTAATGTCAAGTGAATGGGTATTGTGGCTTGGAATATGAATTTCAGTGAAGGCACTGAAGCACTGAAACCCTGGAAGTCAGTATTTCAAGTAACTTAGGTAGAAGGGGAGAGAATGTGAGACAGCATGGGAGAAATCCAAGTGGGCTCTAATGAGGGCAAAGCCACTCATGCCAAAGGTAAAAATGAAGCATTTAAAAAATATAGCAGCTAACACCTATATATCCTTCAAGCATTTGTGTGCCAAGCATTTCTTTAAGCACTTTGCACTTTTTGACTCAATTACTCCTCCTAACAATCCAATGAGGTAGGTGCTATGTAACTCCCACTTGACATGTAGGGAATTGAGAACAGAGTAATCTTTTAAACATTATTATGCTAGAAAATAGTAGACTAGAGAGTTTGAACTCGTTCCTGAGTCCTTATGCTAAACCACGAGGCTGTATTGTTATTATTATGAAGTGTGAATGTAGAAAAGGCAATAATTGTGATTAATGTACTAATTTATCTAAAATGTGATTGCTGATATCTATATAAACTAAAATTGCAACTAGACATTTGATAATTGCATCTGTGTCTCCGCATTTATGTACATTCAAGTTGATAGAAAATATTTCCTGTAATCTTCTCATTGGGCAAATAATATTTAAACCTTATGTTTAAGTTTACATTACATTAGTCTTGTATAGTAATCGATATTGCATGGTAGTTAAGGGTGCAGGCCCTGGAGCCAGACTGCATGGATTTACATTCTGTACTACTTCCTAGCCATGGATCTTCAGTAATTTATCTAAACTATGTGCCTCACTTTTCTCATCTGTAAAGGCAAGGTAAGAGAATTCATTGCTAAAAGGATTGTATGGTATAATGTATTCTAGTATAAGTGTCTAAGTACTAAATATTCAATGAATATTTGCAATAATTATTGATGAACCTATGTAGCTACAGAAGCAATATGATTTCTTCAGGAAAAATTGACTTTTAAAATGCTATAAGGATGGGTTTGAACAAGCTAACTACTTCTAAGATCAATTATAAACATTCACTCTGTTGTTTCCCTTGCAGATTCTGTATTATATTATAATTTGCTTTCTGATACTGTGGAGTGTATTAAAATAGACTTTTTAAATCTCTGTCTGAGATTTTTCAAATTTGGCTTGTCTGCATTGTAAATTTTAGTCTCATAAGTATTAAGAACTACCTATATTTAGAGGAATTATATTTGAAAATTGTTAAAATATAATTGCTATTTTATTTGCCTTCTTTCCCTCATATTTTTTTCTTGATATGTTCTTCTCATATTTTATTTTCTTGATATGTTTCATCTTATTTCAAATACTATAAAAAAGTGTCCATCTTTCTGCTTTTTCTTTCTCTCCTCTCTTCCCCTGACACACAGAATTTATCGGAAGATAGAGCATAAGATAATTTATATTGTGGACAATATATTTATTTGCAAAGAAAGCAAAAGGCGTGTCCCAGGCAAGTGAAATCATATGCATAACAACTTTTAAAGATGTAGTGTTTCTTAAAATCATAGATGTGTTAGGTTTTATTATACTCAATGAGAGAGCAGCTTGAAAATTACTGCAAGCATCATATATTATGGTTTAGGTTCCTCTAGGAAGTTTACTTTTTATATTTTTCTGTTAGAATTCTTCATGACCATATCTGTTGCCCATTTTTAATATGGTTGTTTATTTTTCTTGTTGATTTGTTTAACTTCCTTATTAATTCTGGTTATTAAATCTTTGTTGGATGCATACTTTGTAAATGTTTTCTCTTATTTTGTAGATTGTTTACTTTTGCTGCGCAGAAGCTCTTTAGTTTAATTAGGTCCCACTTGTCAATTTCTGTTTTTGTCGCAATTGCTTTTGGGGACTTAATCAAAAACTCATTGCCGGGGCCAATGTTGAGAAGGGTATTTTCTGGGTTTTCTTCTACGATTAAAAAAAAGAAGAGGAATTCTTCACGTCCCTTCAATTAGAGTTATTTTAAAGAAGGTTAATGCTTGAACCATAGTAACTATCATGCGGTCATATCTATGTAACTATATCATTGTACTTTGTGCGGAAATGATGTTTTACTTTACTCCACGCTTTACTGCTGTTGAGGAATGGAAGGAATGAGACTAAAGTGACGGTTTGAAAAGAATTGCATTCAGACTGGATTAGTTTCCTAGGGCTGCTGTAACAAGGTACCACAAACTGGGTGGCCTACATAAACGAAATATATTGTCTTAGAGTTCTGGAGGTTAGACATCTGAAATCAAGGTTTTGGCAGGGTTAGTTCCTTCTGAGGGCTGTGAGGGTGAATCTGCTCCATGCCTCTTTGTAGCTTCTGGTGGTTTGGAAACAGTCTTTGACATTCTTTATCTCGTAGCTGTGTCACTCCAATCTCTGCCTTCATCTTTACATGATCTTCACATAGTCTTCTCTCTGTGTATGCTTGTCTTTGTGTCCAAATTTCCCTTTTTAAAGAGCACCAGTCATATTGGTTTAGCATCTACCCTAATGACTTCATTTTAACTTGATTATCTCTTTAAAGATCTTATTTTAAAATAAGGTCACATTCTGATGTCCTGGGAGTAAGGACTTCAACGTGTCGTTTAGGGGATGTACAGTTGAATTCATATCAGCTTTATGATGTTTTGCACTCTTTTGCACAGATATAGACTGAATCTTTTGTTATACACATGCTCAATCAAAAGAACAATAATCTGATTTTTTTTTACTTTGATTAGCTATTCATGTCAATATCAATTTGTTCTCACTATTGCAGAGTAGCAAACCTTTTGCATCAAATCTGTAGCAATGGAGTCTTCAACTGCATCATTTTGGATATCTAGTTTAACACTTGGCTCAAAGTAAACTCCTTACATTAGGTTTAAAGTCAGTGCCCTGCTTGTAGAAAGACACATGCTGGAATGTTTTTCATCAGACTTTTTGAAACAAAGTAAGAGGTCATTACATTATAAATGAGTAAAAGCCTGCTAAAGGAAAATCTTAATGTCTACAGTACTAATTCTTAAACAATGTTATTTTATTGATTTTTTTTCACTTGTGATGATTTTTAAAAATGTAAAGTAGAACTATAAATGTAGGCATTTTGATTTTTCAGTTTCTTCCATAGAAGAAAAAGTTATTATATTAATAATGCTTTTAATGTACTTAGATATAATTTTTTATTATTAAGACTAATTATAATACTTAACTCTTTTCCTTAAATGAGGATTATTTTATTTTAAAAGAGATATGTGAAATGAAACGTCTGATTTTAATTAAATTCTGCAAATTTAGATCTAGAAGTCAAAGACAAACACATTTTTGCTTTTTGATTTTATGTTAAGCAGTCAAGATGTTTTTTATTCTTCTCCTGCAGTGCTAATTTTGTACAGTTTAATGAAAATCATAAATCCCCTACTATCCGTGATAATGAAGTTTCCTCTGTGGAAGAGAATATAAACATTTCTTAACTGTTGCTAAGATGTTATTTTGGAAAGATTAATATCATTTAAAATATTATTTGATTTCAGATTTATAACTATCATTTCTTTTCTGGACTTTAATGAAAAGTTATTCCTTTTAATTCCAAAATTGGCTTCTGTACCAAATATTATAACATACTACATTCCCCTTCCCACTCCCTGGAAATTAAAAGTCTCAACTTCACATTAAAATTTTGAGAGGCATCTAGGAAATTAGCATGAATTTACTCAGATAGCTCTAAAGTTAACAAGAATAGACGGATCTTCATAGAATAATCAGGACAGCAAGTGCATCAGAAAGTGACCAAAACACCCCTCATTTAACTGGCTTCACATACTGAGAATTAAAGAGAATTAAAACTGCAGGAACTTTGAGATAATTCATTCCCCACTCTTTGATTTTACAAATGAGGATCTGAGGCCAGGAGAAGTGAAGGGATGTGTTGTAATACCTACACTTGCATGTGCTGCCTTGACATTTCTGACCCTCACAGGGTCCTATACGTTTACAGCCATGAGTTCCCTTACCTTGCCAGATATGTCCCCTACCCAGCAGGAAAGGCTCCCCACCAGGCTGGTTCAGCCACCCCACTCAGGCCTCAACCTAAGTGGTTTTTGCCTTCTTACAAGCTGCTGAAATTATTCAAAGAAGCCAATTACATCCCCCTCCGACCATGGGAACCAGGAGGCAACTTACCCTCTAGTTGCTGTACACCACAGGCCCTGCAAATTCACTCTACTCCTGGGTGTAACTACTATGCATCCCTGAATAGTGTGCAGAGTCTTCTCACCCAGGCTGTGAGTGTATGTGATTAATAAACTGCTGCCAGTCTCATCTGTCCAGTGTTGAGTATATCATGTACTCACCCACCTTGTATTATTTGGGGACATGGATCCTTCCTTCACCAACATGGTGGATAGGAAACTATCAGAACAAGGGATTTGATCAGCTTTACTAATATGGCTAGTATCTGATTCACCATTGTATCTTGTCTGTGGCTTTCAGCTAGCACATTACAAAGATTAGGTGATAAATAAGTGATTGTAACCATCAGAAACTCTATTAAACAAAGGTTATATTTACTTTTGTATCCCAACTCTAGGACATAAAACAATGTTTGTGGTATTTATTCATTTGTCTAACAAAGATTTATTGAGAACCTACCCGTGTGCCGGTCACAATATACAACAAACAGATTCTGTGTCTATGGTTTTTTAAGCTTGACATAGTTCTGCTCTCCCATTTTCCCTGCAAGTTGCTTGCAAGCTCTCTATCAGTCCTCTGCCAGGAAATGCTCCTGTTCCTCAATGCTTCTAGCTTGGTGAGGTCATTACCAAGCTTCCATTTAAGCCAGGATCACCATTCTTGGTGAACTAGAAGGTCTGAATCAAGAAAAGATTCTAATTTGCAGATCTGCTGCTTGGGAAAATGTTTATAGTGATCTGCCAATGACTATCGTTGCTGTCAGTGGTAATGATGCCCCTACATGAGAAATATTCATCTGTTTCTAAGACCCACAGTCCTGAGCATTAGTGCACATGAGAGTAGACACCGAGGTATAGCATACTTTGACAACTTTTTATTTTGTTCAGGGAAAGGGAGAGTGCATCTATGTCAATAGGACTCCACAGAGGCACTCATTTAATCCCCTGGTAGTTCATTTCCTTGAATTCTTCTGCCATATTTCTCAATATAACTATCCCTTGTTCCAATTATCTGTTGCTTTGTAAAGAAAAAAAACAAACAAAAAACTCCAAAAAGATAAAAAACAAAAATTAAAAAGACCTCAAAAACTTGGTGGATTAAAACCATAACAACAACATTTTATTTCCTGAAAATCAAAAATTTGGGCAGGGCTTGTTGGGAGTAGCTCCTCTCTGTTCCACACAACTTCAGCCGGGGAGCTCAAAAGCTGGATGTTGAATTCTTCTGAAAGCTCATTCACATATGTGACTGTTGATGCTGGCTGCAAGTTGGGGTCTCAGCTAGAGATCTCAAACACAACATATACATATGATCTATTCACGTGGTATGGGCTTCCTCAAAATATGGTAGCGTAGTCTGGGAAGAGCATCCTGAGAGAGAGAAAAAAAAGTGCTGTATTACCATTTCTACATCATCCTTCGAAGACATATGATATTCTGATGCAGTCTGTGGGCTAGAAACATGTTTGTAAAGCTGGCCGATATTCAAGGAAAAGAGAATTATACTGTAACATTTTATGCAAAGATTTTCAAAGATTTTTAAATGTGTTTTAAGACCAGCACTTCTCAATGGGATGTAAGTGAAAAAACAAAGAATAATGAACATTCTTATGTAACCTGAGAGGCCAATATTGGCTAGTAGCAGTATCTACACAGCAATTCCCTTTCTGGGTCTATATAGCCAAAGGATATGAAATCAGCACCTTATTGAGATATCTGCTCTTCCATGTTCATTGCAGCATTATTCAAAATAGCTAAGATACGGAGAAAACCTAAATGTCCATCAGTTGATAACTGAATAAAAAATTTGTTGTTGGTGATGGTGTTTGTGTATAATTGAATATTATTCAGCTTTTAAAAGAAGGAGATTCTGCCATTTATGCAACATGGATGAAACTGGAGGACACTCTGTTAAATGACATAAATCAGACATAGAAATGAAAATACTGCATGATTTCATTTATGTGTTACTATGGTTTGGATGTGCCCATCAACAAGTTGATGTGTTGGAAACTGAATGGTCATTGTAACAGTATTAAGAAGTGAG
Source organism: Cebus imitator (assembly GCF_001604975.1). Lineage (NCBI taxonomy): Eukaryota > Metazoa > Chordata > Mammalia > Primates > Cebidae > Cebus > Cebus imitator. The sequence continues at coordinate 4,169,975 of NW_016107391.1, forward strand.
GCCTTTGAAAGGTGATCAGGGCCAGGCACAGTGGCTCACACCTGTAATCCCAGCACTTTGGGACGATGAGGCAGGCAGATCACCTGAGGTCAGGAGTTCGAGACCGGCCAACATGACAGAATCCTTTCTCTACTAAAAATACAAAAACTAGGTGGCAGGCACCTGTAATTCTAGCTACTAGGAAGGCTGAGGCAGGAGAATAGCTTGAACCCAGGAGTGTGCTGAGATTGCACCACTGCTCTTTAGCCTGGGCAAAAAAGTGAAACTCCATCTCAAAAAACTAAAAAATCACATGATCAGGCCACTAGGACTAAGCTCTCATGAAGGACTTGATGCTGTTATCACAGGACTGTTGGTTATGGCAGGAGTGGGCTCCTAATAAGGTTATCACCATACATTCCCTGTCTTGTGTGCTCACTTCCACCCTTTACCTTCTGCCACGGATGACTTTTGCCAGATGCCAGCACCATGCTCTTAGACTTTACAGTCTCCAGAACCATAAGCCAAATAAACTTCTATTGTTTGTAAATTACCCAGTCTGTGGTATTTTGTTATAGCAGTAGAAAACAGACTAAAGCTTATGTGGAATCTAAAAGCAAACTGCAAACAAAAGCTTTTACATAACATAAAATCAGAATAGATTGGTGGTTACTGCAGGACAGGGGAGGTGGGGATTGGAATATGTAAGTTGAAGGGTACAAAGTAGCAGTTACGAGGACGAATGATTCTTGAAATCTAAAGTACAGCAGGAGGGCTATGAAGGTGGTAGTTAATAATATACTAGTGCATAGTGGACATTTTCAAAGAATAGATTTTAGGCACTGTTACCACACAGACACCAGGGATTGCTTGAGCCTGAGAGGATGAGACTGCAGTGAACTGTGATGATGCCATTGTCCTCCAGCCTAGGCTGACATAGGGAGATCCTGTCCGAGAGAGAGAGAAATAGAGGGAGAGATGGAGAGACAGACATAAACAGCTTAAAGAAAAACTTTCAAGTAGAATTGTGAACTTAATTATTTCTTACCTTTGTTCACTTCCAGTTATGTGTTTGTTGTTATTTCTTTGTTATTGTTTATTATTGTTTGTTGTTATTTAACACATACACATACACAGAGTATCTTTGTGAGATGATGAATATGTTAAGTTGCTTACTTGTAGTAATTTCTCTATGTATATGTATATCAAAAATCATGTTGTACAGCTTAACTTTGTGTAATAAAACATTTAAAAATAAAAAAATAAAACAGTGGGCATAAGACCAAAACAAAATAAAAGTGAAAGAAAGAATTCTAACTATGTATTAGATCCTAACATATGAGTAAAGGGCTACTTCAGTATTGAATCTACTTATTGGTGTTTTGTGTTTCCGTAGCCGTGGTCTTACCGTTATAATGTACATTTAGAAATGTTATTCAATTGCTAGTGAAGTATTCTGCTTCTGGTACACTGTTCTTCCCTATAAAAACATGATCTCAAAATAAAATAATTTACTCATAGAATAAAACACAGTTGAATAACTATTCCCTAGTGCTTTTTCCCTACCTATAATGATGCACAACATTTGCTGTTTGCTTATTTTTTTAATGATGCATAAAGGATGACTCTTCTTTTCGTCTCTACAATTTCACATCAGTAAAATGTTTATTCCATGCTCATTTTGCCCCCTAGTGGCTTTTTATGGCCTTGTTCCATATTTAAACATAATTTTCAAACCTTGTGGAATATAAGGAAAAGTACCATTTTGTTACTCTGCCACATGAACATCACTTTATAGATGAGGAAACTAAACCACAGAAAACTTACAGGACTTGTCTGGTGTCACACATCCAGCTAGAACTAGAAATTGTATATTGCTGTCTTCTCCTACCCTGCTAGAAATAAGCCTCAGGAAGGCAGGGCAGTCTGGTTCATTGATGAACAAGAACAGTGCCTAGCAAATGCTAGATGTTTAGTAAATAGTTGCTATATATTATAAATAAATGTATGAATGAATCAAGACTAAAATCTGAATTTATAGATTTCATACTTTGTATAATACTATGTAGTTTGTTTTATCTTCACCATAAATCTTTTACATAGGGCTTGATATTTTATTCCACTTTACTCCATGACACTTTCAACTCCTTGAACTACCTCACCTTTTACTTGTTTTGCCATTAGGTTTGTTACATTGTCATTCATTTATTCATTCAATATTCGTACCAGCTGAATCAGGCACTGTGTTGCCTACAAAGCCACAAAGAGGTACTTTTTAAAATTCAATTTTTATTTATTATTAACTGTGGTAAAATACTATATACTGTAAAATTTTCTATCTTAACTATTTTAAACTATACAGTTCAGTGTCATTAAGCATATTCATATTGTTGTGAAACCAATCTCTAGAACTTTTTAAACTTGTAAAGTGAAATACCGTGTCCATTAAACTTCCCACCCGAGTTTTGGCCACCACAATTTTCTTCTGTGTCTATGCATTTGACTATATAGTATTATTCTTTTTTTTGACTGGCTTATTTCACTTAGCAAAATGTCCTGAACATATATGTTAGGACATATATGTTAAAGTATATAAGGACATATATGTTAAAGTATATGGCAGATTTTGTTTATCTGTTTATCATTGATGGACACTTGGGTTGCTTCCGTCTTTTAGCCCTTAGGAATAATGCTTCTGTGAAGTTGGGTGTACAAATATCTGTTTGAGACCCTGATTTCAATTCTTTTAGCTATATCCTCAGAAGTGGGATTTGCCTGATCATATGGTAATTCTATTGTTAATTGTTGAGAAACTGCCATACTGTTTCCCATAGTGGCAGGACCATTTTACATTTCCACCAACAGTGCACAAAGTCTCTAATTGCTCTATATGATAGCCAACACTTGCTATTTTCTTTCATTCTTTCTTTTTGTGGCACCATACTGACGAGTGTAAGGCGATATCTTATTATGGTTTTTATTTGCATTTCCCTGATGATTAGTGATGTTGAGCATCTTTTCATATGCTTGTTGGATATTTGCATATCTTCTTTGGAGTAATGTCTATTCGAGTTCTTTGCTACAAAGAGGTGCATTTAATTAATCAGTTACTTCCTCTATAGACAGAAAATTTTTAGGCAGCAACATGGTGAGAGCCATTTCCCTTGTTCTTTTTGACGCACTATATCACCATTATTTCAGATCTCAATCATAAATATAAAATAACTAAAACTTGTTCTTATTGTGTCAGGCACTGTTCTAAGTATCTTATATATATTAACCTATTTACTACTCAAAACTTTCCTGTAAATGGAAACTATCCTGTTATAAATGGAAACTATCCTGTTAAACTTTCCTGTTAACTATCTTCAATTTGCAGAGGAAGACATAGAGGCAGAGAAAGGTAAGTGACTTGTCCAAAGTCAAATGGCTGCTGAGCAGTAGAGTCAGGATGGATACCCAGGAAGTTATTTTAAAGTCTATGCACTTAACCACAATATTATTTTGCCTCCCTGACACCAATGCAATCTTTTAAAATATCACCTACATCTTTTTTATTGGACACCTTTTCTGTATAAGTTTGTATTTCAGACAACAGGAAATTAAATGTAAATTGATAGCATTGTAGAAAGATACTCATTGCCTCAGTGGATGCCAAGTCTATGGTACAGCTAGCTTCAGATGTGTTTGAATCCAGTTGAATAAGTCAAACAATACCTTATATCTTGATGGTCCCAGAAAATGTTCCCATATCACATCTTTTTTTTTGTCTCTGATTGAGCTCCATGTCCATTGCTGTAATAAACATGGTAGCAGGGAGTATTAAATGCTGTCACCAGTTTACCCAAGTAAGTCATGCAACTGTACCTGGAGCAAGGGTGACAATAATACCACCTGAAGCACAGAAAGTTGGAGTAGGGGAGGGATACTTCTCATGCAGTATTACTAAACACCCATTCACATTTTATTGGTTTTTTGTTTTTTTTTTCGTAAATAGGGAGTTTTTATTACATTAGGAATAAATACATGGGTGAAATTATTAAGATTGAAAAAAACGCATATGAATGATTTGAGTAATAAAAAGGTAATAACAATAGCTATTATAAATTTAGTGCTAACAATATAATAAATGCTGTCCAAAGTATTTTACATGTATTGCCTCAATCCTCACAAGAACTATATACTGGTTAGATACCTGAGGTGCAAAAGGAGCTGGGTGAACCTGGAAGGGAATATGATAACTTGCTCTAAGTGACCCAGGTGATGCAGTCAAGGTTTGAACTCAGGGTGAGCTTCAGAACCTCTCTGCACTCTATCATTTGTACTCTAGGCTATCTTCAGAGCCTCTTCTATAATCTGTCATTCATATTATAAGTTAGCTTACTTGTCACATATACAAACTGTAGCCCACAAAAGAAACAGAATAATTTATCAGTTATGCCTGATGTTTACTATCAGGGAAGACAGCAGAGGCCGTCATATGGCCAACCAAGCAAACAATTAGAGCTTACGCTAGCATGTAAAGTCTATAGTTATGTAAGAAAGAAATATGTAAATATGAAGTCTATTTACCAAGTTTGTGCTAGACCCCATTTAAGGAAAAAAAAGAAAAGAAAAGAAACGGTGAATGGCTTATGGTCCCTGTTCAGAGCCTAAGGGAATTGGTTGAAAGTTTAATAAAAAATTGTGCTAAAATTTTTTTAAATACATGCTACCCATCAGAACTGTTCATCATCATAAGCATTGCATTTATTTTACTTATATGTACTTTAACAATATTCTAGATTTGTAGTTTAAAAAAATAGCTGAAAATCTGTCTCAAAGCTCTGTCACCTCTTTAAAAAAGCCAATTTGTTTAAACAATGCCAAGCTTTTTCAGTTATCTACATTTTCTCCTCAACACAAGCGCAATCCAAAGGCAGCATCAAAGCCAATATACAGTATGTATGTTAAAGTTTTAATATTTGCAAAACTGATCAAGGTAAGGGATTACTAACTTTTTTAACCGCTAGAAGTGTAATATTAGCTGCATAGCTTTTCTTGACCTCGATTTTCTCAACTCAAAAATGAAGACAAAAATAAACTGGATTAGGATGTATTGATTCTTCCATTCATTCAGTAACTCTTTATTGAACATGTATTATGTGTCAGGCTGTGTGCCAGGTGCTGGGGATGGGACATAATAATGAACAAAAATGATCATGATCCTTTCCTTCCTTCTCAGTGCTTACAGTGCCATTGGGGGAGATAAACATGATTCAAATAATCACTCCTCAACTAGTCAAAGGACTCCTTAGGGCTTTTCAGTTTCTAAATTCCATATACACGCAAACATAAATAGTTCATAGAACACAAATCTTCTTACATGTTTATTTGCAATATCTGACAAATCTCATTTATTTCTTAGACTTATTTTTTTTCCAGACTATTAGCCACAGATATTGCAAATCACTTATAACAATTTTCTGCCTGTCAGTGACATAATGCATTGTCCTGGCTCATTATTGTAATAGTTGTTACTATGCATATTGAATGTAAATTTCAGGTAATAATTTAGTCATCATTTTCTCCTCATTCCTAGAACTGCCTTTCTATTTCTAACAGGGAGGGATTAAAAAATAACCAAATTAATAAAATGTAGAATTTCAAAGGTAAGAGCTGATTACACATACACACAGAGCGGGCAAGAGAGAAATATGTTGTTTACTCCTCTAGCTATTACAAAATATTACTTGGGTTCCCCCTTTTCCTCAGATTTTAATTCTATTGATGAAGCATATACAGCAGAAAATATGAAAATGAGTTGTTTTCACTGAATCATTAATGACTTGAGGCTGGCAGGAGGTAGACTTTTTAATTGCTTACTTGTTTATTAAATTTCTTTTTTAGCAGTTCGTCTCTGGATTTCTTCGTGTAACGCAGAGTCATGTTGTTAATAAAATCATCTGTAAAATTTTTGGTTTTACCTGTAGAAGTGATTTTACATGTTCCAGATGTCTTAGGTTGTGTTAAATGTTTGAGGAAAGAAGGCTATTTATTGGAAACTAGCCAGGATCTTTGTTTAGAATATTTTTGCCAGCAGCTCTTCTGTTTCAGGCTGTGATTTCATCAAAAGATATTTTCACAAGCCATTGCTTCAGTAACCACATCTCCAGCCCCACTGGAAGTGGATGTGGTTAATCTAGTAGACAGCACTCTGTCTGAGCCTAGCTTAGACATGGTAGACTGAAAAATTACGTATCTGAAGTTGTTTTTCACCATGGTTGGCAAGAGGCTCTGATAATCTCCTATCATTATAGGTTTCTTGCTTATCACAACAGCAAGGCTTCTTTGACAGGGCAGAGTCTAGGCAAATGTTTTGGTTGATAATGAATTGTCCAAATCTTAGATTTCATTTGGATTTTTCTGTTAATGTGACCCTTCTCTGTGAATTGTCTTTTGATACTTATAAAAAGCTAATAAATATTAGCTTTGTACTCTTCCAGGTTTACTGTTATTTAGTGGTAGGGAATTACTAAGGCCACATTCTCATCCTAGATCTGTTTTCTTATGCCTGACAATAGAAAATACATGATAAAATAGTCAAAGTTAGTTTTAAGAATGCATTTCCTGATGGAGTTTAGAATGATACATCTGGTGGTAAGCTTTCTCATTCTCTTTTCTTCAACCCCCAAAGGGTGCTTAACCAAAAATGGCTAAACTGATGGTAGGTAGGACATTTCAACCTCTGGCAAATTTGTCATTAAGCAACATCGGTAAAAAAAGTGAAAGATTCTCCACTATTCTTAAGACTTTTTCAATGACTATATATCAAATGTAGTAAAGAGGCATCTAACCAAAATAAAATTTAAGCTATTGTGCCTAAAGTGATCCAAATATACAGGAAGAGAATGTATCAACAGACAAATAATTTGAGTTATGAATAGTAAGGACTGGAATAGGGGTTTGGAGAGAGAAGAAAGTCAGATGAGAGGTCAGCTTGAAAACACCAAATGGGGCATTGTAATATTCCTAATCTAATATTCACCTCCCCTCCCCCGCCACAAAAAGTTCAGAATCAATACTAAGTGAACAATGTCTTTGAAAAGTGAATCTTTCTACAAAGAAGTTCCAAAAGAGAGATAAAAGATCAACTATGCACAACATAATCAAAAGCAAGCCCTGTTGTAATGATAAGGCCTTATATTCCTGCGTGGGTGTCTAAGTAGCACCAGTAATTTGCAAACACATTGATAAAGGCGGTAAATAACAATAACATCAAAGGATGCACTTAGACATTTTGGACCCTTTAAATTATGCCAGGCTCTTTAAAATAGTTAAATCCACTGGAGCAGCAGTTCTGAAAGTATTTAAGGCATAGTTCTTAACCTATTTGGAGAACATGTACTGTTTTGAAATTTGAATCAACTCTCGGGATCTCTGGAAAATGCAGAGCAAATACATAGAGTTTTGCATACAATTTCAGGGAATTTTGTGAAGCCCATTTGCAGACCTAGGTTAAGAATGGAGGCTTACAGCAAATTGTGCTAGGTAATAAGGACCTTCATGGAATGTAGTTTTCTTTTCTGAGTAACTGTCATCAGCCACCTTGTAGCACAATACATATGCCCTTGGGTTTTCTCAGGTGGTTTCCCAGAATTCTTTCGTCTTTTCACTTCCATTGGTCATCTCATTTTAATTAGCATGGTTGCCATATTCCTTAGCCTTTTATGAAGGTAGTTAACATAGACTGCTATCTTATTTCCCTTCCTTCTTCACAGTGGCTTTAAAGAGTTTATGTGGTCTCTGTGTCAGAACTACTTATTGCATTCAGGATGAGGCTGACAAACCACAACCTGTGAAGACAGACTGGGGAAATCCACCGGAAAAGGTTTTAGAACGAACTGCAGATTCCTTGTGAGTAACCAGGCCCATAGAGAGCAATGAATTACATAAGCACAAATGAATATGTCTGCATTTAGATGACCCTTCACCCCACCCGCAGCCAGGAACTTAGTCACTCTTTCCTCTGTGTCTCTTTAATGCTATTATACCTCTATTATAGCTCCTATCACTGCACTGGATGTATTTGTTTATAAGTCTGTCTCTCTTACTAGACTATGAGCAATTGCAAGGGAAAGTCCATGACCTATTTATCTCTGTACCCCAACCCAGTGTCTGGGTTAAGAGTGCAGGCTTTGGAGTCAGAGTGTCTGCACTCAAATCCACGTTCTGTACATTTGCGTAGGATCACTTGGGCAAGCTACTTAACTGGTCTGAACCTTGGCTTCTCTCTCCTTCCTCTCTCTTTCTTACGATGCCTCGGTTTCCTTTGCACCTATAAGTGTCACACTAACAAGGTTATTGTGAAGAATAAATGAAATAATGTTTAGCATAGCGACAGTCACTTAGTAGTGACTCAGCAATTGATATCTATTAGCATATCTATTAATATTACAATTGATTGTTGAATGAAAATTCCTTCCTTACTGTAGTTCCCCTGACTGGAAAAAGCCTTTTTTAGCTTAAACTACTAGAGAACATACTTTCTCCCCATCTCTTTCTTTATCCCTTCTGTCCCTTTGCTATTAATACCCATCCCCAGTAACATGGTAATTAATATTCTACTTTATTTTTCTCCACTATATTTATTATCACCTGACATTCCATATGCTTATTCATTTACTGTCTAGAATATGAACTCAATGAAGGCAGGGGCTTCAACTCTTTTGTGTTCATTGTGGTGACCCTATTGCCTATAGCAATGCCTAGCACGTGGAACACACTAAACAAATATTTGCTGAATGAATGAGTGAATGGGCACTCACAGGCACACATACATATGCACAACACACATAAAATATCTGCATTCTCTGCCATAGGTCAACCACAATTATTGCCACTCAATGTGTGACATTCAATGTACACCATTCTTCACTTTGCCAAACGGGTTATAGAGCAGCTTTTCTCTTTATTTCCCTTTCCTTCATGGCTGGGGGATGGTAGGGAAAATATTTTTCAATACCTTTGTAAAAACTGAAATGCTTAGAACTTTGAATGGGAACCATTGGTGGAAGTTGTGTCTGACAAGTGAGAAAAAGGATCCTGGGGAGAGGGTGGATGAGTTCTGAGTTACCCTGTAGAAGCGGTAGTTGTCTAGAAACTTGTTTCTGTCATTTCTCAAAAACTCACAATGACTCCTTAGTGTTTACAGAATTAAGTTCGAACTCCTCAGCAACTCTACCACTGTTCCTTCACTGGTGCCTTTAACTCCAGCCAAATTAGATTCTCCACTGTTCTTTTGCCAACTGCTGCTCCACACCATACACTCCCTGACACACACTTACACAAATATTTTTTCAACCACATTTTCCCTTCTACTTTAGCTTCTGTTTCTCTAGATTTCACCTGTCCTTCAAAATGCAATTGAAACCCTGTCTAGTCATGATATTTCCACGTTCCTCTCATCCTCCCCTGCAAGCCCTGAAGACAGCTGGCTGAGTTCTCCTTCCTCAGATTTCTTTTAAAAATTTCACCTCCTCTTTGGGGGTGTTTACCAGCTTTTGCCTCCACATCTCTCTCTCTAGTCTTGTCTGCTAACTTATCTCGAGGGCTCAGATGGTTCCCTGTTTTTCTTTGCATCTCAGGCTATCAGTGAGTGTTTGAGGCAGTGTTTGTGTATGGAGCTGCATATTTCCATTTTTTTCCCAGCAGTACAAAGAAACTTTAGGGTTTTTCTGATGAGCACATGTTAAATATATTTTTTTCATATGGTCAATACAAGTGAATTTCTTTCACCATTTATTCTGTAAAAGGCAGAATAATTAATAATGAATGTAAATGTAGAGACAGGCTTGCATTTCTTGAGGCTACAGTCAGAAGCCATCAGTTTCTCAGAGGGCTTGGCAGGGTATATCAAGTTGGTGGACCAAAGGGGGCATCTCATTGCTAACTTTGGGAGCTTGAGACTTCACAAGGGGAAAGAAATGAGTAATTGAAACTGAGACTCACTTCAGGATGCTGGGTAAGTGAACAGTGTTACTCAGGGTAACTTTCAGTTTCTCTTCTTCAAGGCTTCAGGTGGATGTAAGAGACTGTGATAACACTGCCCCCTTCTGTTACTTTAGGTTTTTAATCCTGATGACGTCTTAAGTCTGGTTTGATGATCCTGACATGAATTTTCGATTTGCAAGAAATGCTTACTTAAGGCAGAAGAGAAAGGAAGTCATATGTTCAATGTGATACATGATTTCATTCTATCAAGTTTCACCTTTTCATAGTCCGCTTCATCATTAAATTTTATTGTGAAATTTCACTTCAATTACATTATAATGGGAGATTTTAGACCAGGGAACGAATGAAGCCAAGGGTCATAACAAAATCAATTAATTAATCTACTTATTTGTGTTTTAAAGGGTTACATGATTTCTTCTAGTTCCTAGAGCTTTCCTATTTCTTCCCTTGGAAGTTAAAGCAAACCAGTAGTTGAAGTACTGTGGTTCTTTCATTTATGACAGAACCTTTCAGATTTTAAGAGCAGTTGAAGAGTTGTGAATGCTGGTCCTTCACACATCAAAAACCAGCATCACTTTCTATGAATATCACTATTTGCGAAATGATTTATCTCAGAACTTTTGAATGTCTCTGTAACCTTTTTCCCCCTTTTTCATAAGCCCATTTGTATGGAACTCTAAAGAAAGTGAGGCCAGATAGCAGAGAGCTTTGAATGTACACCAAGGACTTTGGAGTTTATTCTATGAGCAGCGGGGACCCAATTAAGATATCTGGGCAAAGAATGGCATCTTAGAAAGAGGACACTGTCAGCTTTGTATCAAATGAACTGAGATTTAAAAAAAAAAAAAAACTTGAAAGAAGGGAGAACATTAACAGGTCCATATAGAAATACCACCACCTATATCCCCAAAATCCTCACCAGCGTTTCCTCATTTATTCTACTTTAGTCTGAGATGTCATCATATGTCACCTAAATCCCTGCAAATTGTCCCCACTGATCTCCCTACAACTAATTTTGTTTCCATGACAATCTATTATCCCCACATCAGCCAAAGTCACCTTTTAAAAAGCAAGTAAACCTGAACATGTCACTTCTAACTTTAAATTCACCAATGACTTCCCATAACACATAGAATAAAATCTATGGTTTGGCCCCTGCCTGTATCTTAGACCTGCACTCTCACCCTTACTCACGGGGATCTAACTTGCTGGCTTTCTTGGTTCCTTGAACAAGCTAAGCTTGGTTTCACCCCAGGCAGCTGGGCCTTTACTGTTGCCATTCCACCTGCCTAAAGCACACTGTTCCCAGCATTTCACATAGCTGGCTCCTTACTCAGCTCTCTTCCCCAAAGTCCCAGGCTGCAGTAGCAATCCTCTTCTCCTTGCCCCCCAACAAGGTATTCTTTTTATATTACCTATTCTATTTTATTCCTAGCTCATTTCACTATTTCAAATTATCTTGCTCATTTATTTGTTTATTTGTTTATGATCTGTGTTTCTGGTCTATAATGGAAGCTCCATGAGGGTAAAGAGCTGGTCTATTTTATTCATCTCTGGATCCCCAACACATACAGCCTGTAGCCTACTGTTGTGCCTGGCTCATGATAAGTGCTTCATAATTATTTCCTAGTCAAATTTGGGTAAAAGGCAAAGAATAAAGGTAGGATAAATGGAAGTGAAGAGAAGAGATATCTGAAAGAATTGTAGTAGAGACAAAGTGGGTAGATTTGATTATTGAGTGCTGGGTACCAGTGGAAAAGGAGGGATCAGATGATGGATTTTCACTTGGACTGAGAAACCTGTGATGCTCTTAACACGGAAGGAAAACTTGGAGAAATGAAAGAGATGGGAGTGGAAAACAGATAGTTAGCTTTGTACCCAAGTGTAAGGTGCTGGTAGATCTTTGTAAAGATGCCCAGCAGGTGCATGGAGGTTGGGAAGAAAGCAAGGCCAAGCATTTAGAAGTTGCAGTCATTTGCATACACTGATGTTGGTTCAGAGATTAAATTAGGTAAACAAGGGGGAATATTTAGGGAAGAAAGAAGAGAACATTAAAAATGTGCAGACTTTAGCTCAGATATCCTTGTACATACAGCACCATGCTGGGACAAGTGACATCTAACAAATGAGGAGCAAGCTCTGGAGCTTATGGGGCCAGAGGTGGTGACACTGATAACTTGTCAAGCAGAAAATATGTTATCCATACAAGAAACATTACAACAGTGCCATATGGTGCTCTTTGACTTATCCAAACCACCTCTCAGTAGGAGGCTGTGCATCCACAAGGGAGACTTATGTGACTGCTCTGTTTCCTTCCCTTTATATCTGTAAGGGGTCCAGAGTAAGGATTGGCCAATGTTAGTGATGTGGCTTTACCTTGAGCTCTTGTGGAGCTAATGATCTACAACAGTTTGGGGAAGGGGAAAATGCGTTTTTAAAAAGACACAAAGCAATGTGTTTGTAATAGCAAACGCTACATTTGTTGAGCATTTACTGTGGGCTAGGTAGTGAACTAAGCACTTAACACGCATTATTTATTTAGTTCTCACAAAACTCTGTATGAGAAGTACCATTGTACTCCTGTTGTACAGATCAGAAAACTGTGGCTCAGATATATGTAACTTTCCCAGCTGGTAAATTACGGAGGTGGGGTTTGGCCCCAGAACTCTCTGATCCCAAAGCCTACCCTTTTAACCATGAGGCTTAATTGCTTCTCTGTGCAAGCAATAATCATTTTTAGTATTTAAATTGTGTTTTGGTATTTGTTGTGAATACTATGAATTTGTGAATATTAAATCAATAAGTCTGGAAAATTTTATTTGCAGTAATGAAAGGTGACCACAGATCCTTCAATGTTGTCATTTTGTGCTGATCAAAAGTAACTCGTTCTTTTATTCGATCTCCTTCGTGTTACACATTGCCTTAAAGAACTGTTGCTTACACAGTCAACTTCCCCTGACCCTCAGGATATCCTTAATTATAGGAGTCTCTGTGTATCTGAAATAGAAATAGGGCTTGGAATCCTTCTTTACCACCATCCCCCAGTGTTAAACTATAGGCATACCCTGTTAGCATGGGAAAATCTGTTCCTGGAAATGATCACATTAACTAAATTGATGCTATATGTGGCTTTGGCCAAAGATCTCTTTTATTTACCTTTCATACCTTTCTGGGTTGCTGCAAGGCTTATGTTGGCCTTTGAAATCTCAAAGTATTTCTACCAGGCAACAAATGTCTACTGATCTGGGTTTCTTAGACCACTCCTCAGGGACAGCTTAGGCTGTTGCAGTGCAGCCTGCTTGCTACCATCCAACATCTTTCTTGACTTTTGCAGAATCTCCAGCACCTTTTGTCAGCCATCTTGAGCTTCAGTGTTCACTGGCACACAAGGAACCGCACAAAGAGGGAGCTGGTGGAGTCAACAGATGGAGAGGGAGGGGTCACTCAAATGGCTCTTAGTCTTCACTGGCTGAGAACCAAATACAAATTGGCTGTATGATCGAGTGCTGCAATGGACTTACATTTATATATACATATAAAATATTTCTGAGATCGTCAGCACTCTAATGAATCAGCCCTGTCTGGAACAGTTCTAAATGAATTCTAAATGAGTGCCTCTCTGACTTCATACCCAGTAAATGTATAGTAATGCAAAGTGGCGCTTTCTTTAGTTCATCAATAATTTATTAATGGGCACTTTATGCTAGGCATGATGTTTCTTAGAGTTTCAAAAAATGACTTTGTCTTTGGTTGCTCTGTTTCTCTCATAGAACTTTTTTCAGTTGTCTTAACAGCAGTCATCACGTTCTCCCATGTGCTGGTTGTCTCCAAGTCAGATAGATTGTTTTCCACTATTGGATTATAAGCTTAGTGAAGGTAACACTCATGTTTGACTCATTATTACATCCTCTATAAAGACTAACATAGTTTCTTGTACAAATAGATACATAAATATTTGAGTAAATGAATGATAAGAGACATGGAGAATATGTTTGAAAGGAGCTCAAAACTTATTTTGCTGGACTCCAGCAATCTTGGCTGTCATCACTATGTGCGCCTCCAGGGGGTTGACTCTGAGTGGCCAGTGGCTCTGCAGGTGATTTGTTTTCTTTTTGAGGGGAGTGAGTTTTTACTATTGTGGAGCACTTATATTATTGTCAGTGCTTCACGATAATAAAGCTCCATCAGTCACTCCCATTGGGCAGTTACTTTTTCTTTCTTTACACTTATAGGTGTAAATGACCTTGGACCAAATGGCAATAAAAGGAAGGGATTCGATTACTGTTTTTGGTGCAAATAAAACATTTATTATTTCAACATCCCTAGCCCATTCATCTAATTTTTAAACTTAATTTATAATTGTATTATGTGCCCTGTCCAGGGGTAATTGCAGCTTCTATGTCCAGTATTATAGCACATCAACAACACTTATGTATGTAACTACTCTCCAGACCTCATTTAAATACATGAAAAATTCAAGAGATTGTTCAAGGGATACCAGGTTGAATCCAGTTTCTATGAGATACATAAATCTTTTTTTGTGTCACTCCGTTTGTTCATAGGCATTATTTTTCCTGATGAATGGCAACCAGATTTATTGGAAAGATATACAGCACTGGCTCCATTTCAAACAATTGTCCAATGTCCTCTGGCAGCCACTGGAACTGCATATTGCAATGGTACCAGCCTGTCATTTTGAGAGACCCCAAGGGTAATTGTGAGATGTGCTTGAGGCTCAGATCATTGTCTGTAAAGGAAACATGCAATTTCCTTGGCAGAAGCTGTGCAAATCTGCAGTGTACAGCAAAAAAGGTGATGTTTCCTGTCTCATATTTGAATTATGTGCTTTGGCCCCTTACATCTTGTGCCTAGTATGTGTGTCTGTGTAGGTAAATCATGATCAGGCCTTCTAACTCTGTAACCCACCCTACACACGTTTGGAAAGCATGCAGAGTAACTGATGCATAAAATAGTTGGATTAGAATTGTCTGGTATCTTGCCAAAACATTTTTTCATTAAAGCATATTTTTCAAGCATATAAGCACTTTAAAAAAAATAAAAACTAGAATTTTATTGTTCTGATGTAAATTCTTTTTTTTTTTTTTTTTGAGATGGAATCTTACACTGTCTCCCAGGCTGCAGTGCAGTGGCGTGATCTCGGCTCACTGCAACTTCCCACTCCCAGGCTCAAGTGATTCTCCTACCTTAGCTTCCCAAGTAGCTGAGATTACACCATGCCCAACTAATTTTTATACTTTTAGTAGAGACGGGGTTTTGTCATGTTGGCTAAGCTGGTCTTGAACTCCTGACCTCAGGTGATCCACCCATCTTGGCCTTCCAAAGTGCTAGGATTACAGGTGTGAGCCATCACGTGGGGCCCTGATGTAAATTCTTATCCTAAAATCAATTTCTTATTTTTACAAGCTTTTAAATTCTGGAAAAATAAACATATATATTACTTATCCTTTTGGATTCATGAAGGGTCAGTTCTCTGATGCTTTATACACAAACTTTTTTTTTTTTTTTCACATTTGGAACCAACATTTTAGGAGTAAAAGAAAATTAGATATGCCACACTTTTAGATCACACGCTTGCTGTATCCAGCTGAAACTTCCGCATACCATTGCCCTAATTGGTGGTTTATTGTTTCATTCATTCATTTGCTTGTTCATTCTCACAATCCTTTTATAAATATGTATAGAGTGCTTACTCTCCAAGCCAGGCACTGAACTGGATATCGTGGTGATCTATGTTGGATTGTGTTGTTGTCCTGTGTGATGCCAAATCAAAATATATTGGGTACACAGTGAGGATATTTAATAAAAGAAATTATATGCCCAATTAAGTTGGGTGTAGTTAAAAAGGACTTCGGGATCAGACAGGTTTGGTGTGATCCACTGATGGTTACTTAACCTCTTGGAGGCTCTTTTATTCTCCCCACAATGCTAACATTTCAGGATTATTAGGAATTAAGATAGAGAATATTTGTGGAATTTCCTGGCAAATTAATTTTATTAATTTGTTTGGCCACAGGCGCAGACATGAATACTTTAAGAAACTGGTATCAGTGAAATTTTGAAACCGGAAATGCTGATCTCTTACTCTTTCAGGAGTGTTTCTTTTAATGGTTTCTTTTTTTTTCCATTCCAACCTCTTTGTAGTAGTTTGTTAAGAGAGGCTGGCTTTCACAGTCAGCTTATTTCTCTGGGACCTGACCAAATGAAAAGATCCCTGCTAGCATGTAAAACTCAATTCCAGTTTGAGAAATAAACTGGAATCAACAACCTTATATTTCTAACCAACAGCTCCATCTGACATGACCCTGCCAGATTTTTAATTGTTTTTATTGGGCCATTCTGAGGATATCACTCTGGTTTTGCAATTAAATTCAACAAACATTAACTGAGCTTCTCTCAGATGCTAGGCCTTGTGCTACCTGCTTGAGGATACCAAGAATGAAAAGACTCCTGGCCCATGGATTTCTTGCAAATAACTCAAAAGGGAAGGGAAAAAAGTGGTATTCAGAGCATATCTGCAATTTTCAGCTTTGAGTCCTCAAGTCCTCCAATAAAACAATTCCAGTTTGCTCCTTGAGCTAAATCTTTCCATTTGTTATTTGGTGTTTGCCCTTCTTTCTTCCTGCTCTTCCCCATCTGCAGATGCCGCTGGTAAGATTCATTTCAACCTAAGAGTATGACATGTTGGATTTATTTGTGAAAAATGCCTTCTACAAACAATTGCTATACCAAAGTGACTGTGCTGAATCACTGTAAAATGATGTGATCTGTTTTGAATGAGCCAGCCTGTTCATTCACTCTGTTCTATTCATCATCCTTTGAAAGGTATAGATGCTTTCCAAGTCAGGAGCTGGTGTTTTTAAATGAACTAATTATCAATCTCCAAGGGCAAATGTGCTTAGAGTTCCGAGTATCGCTTTACTTTCTCCTATTCCTCTCCTAGCAGGGAGAGCCAGGCTTTCAGAAAAGGGATCAGTAACATCACCAGCGTAAATGAGTAAAGTGTTTGCTCATGATTATTTAGCTGGTAGATACCGCTTTCAAACTCTGTTCTGCCTGATTCTAAAACCTGTTTCTTTTCATTACAATCAGGATTTTAAAACTCTTATTTCCTCAAGTTGCTTCAGGGTGTTCCACAAATTCCATTTACACATATATAAAACTATTTAGAAAAAAAATAAAATACACCCCAAAGACAATTGAGATATTTATTATTGCAAGTTCTGGCAGATTTTAAAAAAAATAAATATTTTTGAACTTAATACCTAAGCGGATTCTGATTTCATTCTGCTTGTATCTGTTGCATATTATCGAATGACAGCAAAGATGCCGTATGAAAGATTGGTTCCCTACGTAGGATATAAAAGGTTGATAATTACCGGCTTGCAAATTAGGCTACTTCTTTACTGAGAGATATATTACATAGTACAGATAGCAAACATAATGAGACTCTGCCAACATGTGTAATATAATTTAGCGAACAAACATCATACAGAGAATAACACGACATGGATCAACAGGCTGTAGGCGAAGGACTTCAGGGGAGACAAAGGTAGGCCTCTTGTTTTTAGGGCTATTCCTAAAATGGTGGATGTGCATTTAGTAAAACCAATTGTTTGAGAATTGTGCAGGTATATTTTTTATTTGTTGACCTATTTTCAGAAATAAGTATATTTCTGTTAGTTAGGCTTCATGCTGATGAGTTAACAGTTTTAAAACACATATGTGGGAGTTGGCTTTGCTTGACTTCATGGCCAAATTGTACACTCCTAACTTTGACCATTTGTTCCAGAACAGCTTCCTTATTTTGAAGACAAATTTAAAATGTGACTTCGCCTCTATACCTACTACAGAAATGTGTACTTCCCTACACACTCACATGCACACACACAGCAAAAATTTTAGACCCTGTGAATATAGTCAATAATGTTGCCTTTATACCTGAAGAGCAGTACATTTTTTTCAGAGTAGAATATATATTTTTTAAAGATCAAATATTAAAATGATAGTTCATTTAGAAGAACTTTATCCTATAGACTTCTGTTCAGAGGCAAGATGGTGATGCAGACTGCTTTTGCTTTCATTTGTATTTTATGACAGTAGAGATCAGGAGTATTTTCAGGGAGAAACTGTGAGAGAAGTGACTTGGCTGAACATCTGCTATGAAGCTTTTATCTCAATCTGAGGCTGCAGTGGATGAACTCAAAGGATCTCCACTCCCATCTTTAAGATTAAACAAGTCTAATCCAAGTTCTTTCTTGTAAGGCTTTACGTTAACAAGAAAGATCGCTGTTTGCTGCCTTCTTCCTCTGTTTCTTACATAGCAAATTACTTCCTAGAGTGTCTGAAGATTTGACAGCTGTATTTGATCTTTATTTTGTCATTGGTCATGATATCTCTTTAAGGGAGACAGTTTCATTTTATAGATATGGAAGCAGAGGCCACCTGAGGTTAAATGGTTTGTCAACATCGTACATGAACTATGTAACACCAAAGGCTAAATATAGTACTAGGGATATTTCTGAAAATAAAAGGCAGTGCCCAAGAATCTATAATTTTTTTTTTTTTTTTTTTGACACTGGTCTTACTCTGTTGCCCAGGCTGGTGTGCAGAGGCACCGTCACAGCTCATTGCACCCCTAAGCTCGACACTCAAGTGTTCCACCCACCTCAGCCTCCCAAGTAGCTAGGACTACAGGTATCCACCACCACACCAGGCTAATTATTCTATTTATTAATTTATTTTTGCAGAGATAGGGTCTTGCTATGTTGCCCAGCCCGGTCTCAAACTCTTGGCCTCAAGCAGTCTTTCCATCTCAGCCTCCCAAAGTGCTGGAATTACAGGTGTGAGCCACCACACCCAGTCAATGTAACTTTAATTTTTTCCCCCATTGGTAGGATTTTGAGTTTGTGTGTGCATTTGCATGTCAGTGTTTGAGTTCAGAGATTATATCAAATTGGGCTTTGCCTCTCAACTACCTTGCACTGTGCTGGACACAACATATGTGCTTAATAAATCCATGTAGTATGGATGAAAGGGTACCAAGAAAATAATCTTGTCTGGCAAAAGATAGTGGCATTTTCATTTTTAACCACTGTGATACTGATTATTTTCAATTTCCCACCCTGCCGCCCCATCGCTCCCACCAAATCCTGAAATTCCCCCATGAATAATAAATACATTTATAACGTTATAGAATTTGTTATAACATTTTGGATGTAGAATTCTATTTCTATGTTTGGGCATCTTTTGTAATTTCTTTATGCCTCAACTGGAGTTTAACAACAATGAATGCAGATATTTTTAACCACTATCATGAATACTAATGGCATTTATTAAGCACTTGCTAAGAGCCATGGAATGTACCAGAGGGCTTACATGCATCTTCATGTTTAGTCTGTGCAACACACCTGGGAGGCAGGTCTTCTTATTATAACCATACCCTGGCTCAGAGACATGAGTCTCCTGTTCAAAGTCACACAGTCAGCCAGGCAGACTGGAAGAGGGGTAGTGACTGTGGTGAGGACTTGATGGTCATCCCTCCATAAACAGCAGCTATTAAGATAATGGTGTCCTCGGGAGCATCTAACACAATGAGTGTGCAGCCTCTTAGCATAAGTAAGTTTACGAGATCTGTTTTCTTCCTTATAGCGAAGACTGTCAGCTTGAAAGCTCTCTCTGCTTGAGGACAGAGACAACTTAAAGATGTATTAAGGGTGAGAATGTAGAGAGTGATCATATTATTTCAAAATTAAAATAGTCCTTTTGAGAATATAACCTTCAATATTTAGCTATGTAAGTGAAAGTAGGAAACAGGCAAAAACACATTTTATCAGTTTCACAATTTACCTAACAAACGTCTATATGCTTGAATATTACAAAGAACAGGCTGGAACATTCTTCCTTGCTCTTCCCCTAAGAGAAATCTGTTGCCGTATGCTGTTCAGCCTTCAGGCCGGGAGTTCCATCCCACGGTGTTTCAGCGGAGAGCTGCCAGGAGAGAATAATAACACTAGCAGTGTTATTTGCTGACACGAAGGCTAGGAATACACTTACAGCCTAGACTTGGCTTCTTGCCTCGTTAAGGCACCAAACAGCCAGGCTTACTGACAACTTCCCTGAGACACACTCGCTTACTCTAGCACTATCTAAATCTCTTTGTGTGGTGTATTGCTTTATTTCCTTCAAGGCTTTTCTCTTTTTAATCTTACTGCTCATTCGTTTTCATCCCTGAGACTAAAGGAACAAGAAGGAATACAGATCTGGTGATGTTAGCCTGACACCTTTGAACCCCAACATGAATGGGCTTCAGGCCAATCTTGAACCAAACCCCTGATCTCTCAGAAGGTGAGGGAGGCCTAGACCATCTTGCTTTTCTGAGGTTCCACGTAGATTAAAAAGCAGATATGCCTAGACAAAGTTAGCAAAGCAGGTGCTTATTTTTAACTGCTTACTATAATAAACTCTTTTAGCACATAACAATATGATGCAATATAGTTGTGCAAAACAGGATATTTACAGTGTTTATGAAAAATACCAATTCAAAATGTGTCTCAGGTAGTATGGTCAAATCATGGGTTGCAAGACTAAGGTTGTCTGGTGAATGTTTTCCATTTTTCAATTCTCAGAGTGTGTCTCTGTGAATGTATGTGTAATCTCACTTCAAAAAGAAGTTTCATAGTCAAAATTTGAGGAATTCTGTGAGTGCGAATCATCAACTACAGGGCCCCACCCCGGTTCCTCTCTTTACTCGGCCTTTCCTGAGAAGTTCTGCACTGATAATGAATGCAAATTTGATGCTCCTGTGTTCATTTCCTAGGTTTTATTAGATACTCTAAGCAGTCCATTTTCCAAAAAAGGTTAAGAACCTATTTGTCTCAAAAGTAACCTAACCTATAAAACCCAGACCGATGAAAAGAATTCCTCATTTTAAAAATTCAGAATATTCTTCTTTTATATTATAAAGTCTTTTAACCTTGCAATTTAAATTAATGTTAATATTTTTTAAATGGCTTGCTTTTTAAAAACATGTTTAATAATCTTGAAATTTGTTGTTTCACATTTCGAGAAAATGTCTTGAAATTTGTTGTTTCAAAAAAAAAATATTGTTTCTTAAATTTGCCACCTCTCTATTCCTATTCAAGAATATCTAAGATTAAAATGAGGACACAGGTTATCAGTGGTCTAAAATCCATCGTGCTACTCTGTAACTGTGTGACCCTAAGAAAGTGCTGACCCTCTCTGTTCCTCAGTCCTGCATCTCTAAGATGAGATAATTTTTATTCCTTGAGTCCTTTTTAGCTTTAAGAGATTATGATTTTTTTAAGTCTGTTTTTCCACCTAATGCCATACTGTCTCTGCTATGTTTTAATACCTGAGCTCCAAAGCTATTGTCATGGCATTTTGGCCTACTCTCTCAGAAATAAAAGAAAACAAAACATTTGCTTACTTTAACTACAACCAAAACCAGTATTTAATAAGTCTAAATATAGATTTATTTTGTCTTTGACCTGGTGGCCATGAAATATTCATTTTGTTGTCATGGTGAGCAATGTATGCCAAGTAATCACAATAAAAACTTAAAAGAAAATCTAAATGTTTTGGCCCAGTTGCATTACCAGATACAAAGCTGCACGGATAGTTTAGGACACTAGATGGCGATATAAGTGCATCGCATAGCAAACATCTTGCTTGGTCCAGTATTAAAATCCTAATGATTGAGGCCAGAGCAGGTTAATGCATTAGTTAAAGAAACAAAGTCAAATATAATCAGGTGTAGGTATGTTAGCTAATACTCTGAATATGTTCAGTAACCCAATACTTATTGAAAGAAAGGACTGTTAAACTAGAAACTACTTTATCCTACTGTTGAGCGTATCTTCAAGCTAATTCTTTGGGTAAGAGTTGGCAATAAACACGTTTCTCATAAAATGTGCATAATTCTTAAGTTCACCTCCATTTTTGGTTTTCACTTTTTAAAAATAGCAATTGTTTAGGATGGCGTGTGCCTCACATCTATTATTCATTGACCAAGCACTATGTTCTTATCAGGAATGCGAGCCCTAAGACGCTGGTGTTTTAAAGGGGAAATGGCCGACTTACTGTAAGCTGTTGGCTGGGTCATTATTGACTGGCAGGCTCAACTGGAAGCACTTTTTTAGTGGATTAGGTTGCCCTGGAAATGCCTTCCTGAAACTCTAATGATGCACTTAAGGGAGGCCTCTGGAACAGGAGTAAAATGTCTTTTAGCAGGAGTGCCTTCCACCAGAGTCCTCCTGGGATGACTTGGGAGGGGCTGGGGGCGCGTCCAAAGAGATGCTCAGTAAGGAAACAACCACAGACAAACATTGCAAGTATCAATTTCTTACAGGTAAGCTAAGATAATGACTTATGGATGTAAACGGTGGGCTTTCTGTGGATGCCAGGGCTTCATGTCTTCATTTTGAAAAAGCATCATTAATTCCAGAGAGTGTTTATCTATCTACCTATTTACGTATATATTAGTATTTATTTATTTTTTAGGGGATGTGGTGGCAGGGGGATGAAAGAGAAAATAAAAAAGAGGGATTTTGAGTGAATATGATTTAAATCAAAGGATTCAAAAAAAACCACTTTGTAGTTTGAACATTGGGGTCATTTTGTGTGCGTGTGTGTGTGTTTTTAAACAAGCTTTAGAGGGAAATTTGCCCTTCAGCTGGAATTCCATGAACAGGGCGGAGGAGGGGGGAGGTTTGCAGATTTTTCAAATAAAAAGTCACTTGTGTTTATCTCACTTCTTGGGTAGGGGGGCAGGGATTTGCTGTGGGATGGTGATGGTGGTGGAGGTAAAGACAAGCAAGAAGGAAGAGGCCCTTGGAAACTCCAGACTCCATCCAGGACAGGACAGGGAGGGAAGTGGCTGCGCAGCGCTGCGTCCCCGCCCCAAGCCCCGCGCGCCTGGCAGTCGCATGCCCACCGCTGGAGCGCGGCGTCCCCGTGCAGTCCTGGCAACCTGTCACCGAGGAGGACGTGACTC
Source organism: Cebus imitator (assembly GCF_001604975.1). Lineage (NCBI taxonomy): Eukaryota > Metazoa > Chordata > Mammalia > Primates > Cebidae > Cebus > Cebus imitator. The sequence goes on from NW_016107391.1 coordinate 4,192,980, forward strand.
GGAGCTGCCTCCGCTTTCTCCAAGCCATATTCCTTTAAGATGATGTAATAGTCATTTCCCTGGATGGTTTCTTGCCTGCACTGCTGAAACAACAGCATCCGAACTGCACTGGGAACTGTGGAACCACCCAGCTCCGCCGCCAGAGAAGCCGGAGCACCCGGCCCCCCGCTGGCATTTCTGCGCTGCCTTGGCCTTCGGCTCCCACTGGCTGCCACCTGGCTGAGAATATGGGAGTCCGTTTGCCCTTGCCGGCAGGTGGGGTGGCAACCTGGGACCCCAGCAGAGCTCGTCTTTCCATCTTTCTGCTTCTGGGCTTTCTGAAAAGCTTCTAAGTCCTGGTACCTCTTGCAACTCTCTTTTAAGGATCCTTTCCAAAGATTTTTTTTTTTCCTTTTTTTTTCCTGGGGAAGCTTTCGTTGAATATTTTCTCTGCTTTACTTCTTCAACCCAACCTTCTCTCATCACGGTTTAACTTTTTTGTGACTTGTTTTAACTTAAGATACGGAGTGAATACATACGTACCTACATACATATATAAACACAAATATACATTTATATAAATACACATATATAATAATTATTTTCCAAGAGCACACCTGCCTGGCACTTTTCATTGATACCTCGGTCGTTTACCTGTTTGGGATTTGACAAGATCCAGACTCAGTTTGGCTGTGGATTCTGATTGCTTTACAAATGGTTCTTCCTATTATTATTATTTTTTCACAAGAACTGGGTCTCCAGCACTCACTAAGGTAAGCTCGAAGACTTATTGCTTTTCCTTTCCAGCTGAAAAAAAAAATTCCCTTTTAGAAGTTGAAAATTGCATGTTTCTTTTTAATGCAGTCTTACAAGTAGAATTGTTTTTCATACTAATTGCTGGAGACAGAGGCTTATGGATAAACATGTAGACACAAAATAGCATGAGAGAAGCTGTGATTTAATTGAAGAATGGCTGAGATCAGTACTTCCAGGGCTGCTTATGTAAAATAATCTCTCTCTCCCTCCCTCTATTTTTCCCTCCCTCCCTCTCTCTCTCCAGAGGACTCTCTTTTTCTGACTCATTCTGGGTTTGAGGAAATATTTTTTTCTCTTTTCCTTCAGACGGACACCTGAGTAACTGGGGACTTGGACTGCCTTGACTGTGAGCTTCATGGAAGATTGGATATAGATGAGTTGATTATATTCTATGAAGTAACAGCTCACTACCATCCAGGGTTTAAACTACTTTTTCAGCATCACTTCACCTGTGGACTCTGATACATTTTGCCTTCTTGGGGGAGAAAAAACTGGGATAAGAGAAGGTCATTTTTAATAGGTTAGCATCTTTTTCCCTTTCTTGCAAGTTGATACAAAGATAAGGCTGTGACTCCATTGGATTGCACCTTTAAATCAAAATAGCAGCAGCAGAAGAAAGGGACAATGGCTCTGAGTGGAAACTGTAGTCGTTATTATCCTCGAGAACAAGGGGCTGCAGTTCCCAATTCCTTCCCTGAGGTGGTAGAGCTGAATGTTGGGGGTCAAGTTTATTTTACTCGCCATTCCACATTGATAAGCATCCCTCATACCCTCCTGTGGAAAATGTTTTCCCCAAAGAGAGACACGGCTAATGATCTAGCCAAGGACTCCAAGGGAAGGTTTTTCATTGACAGAGATGGATTCTTGTTCCGTTATATTCTGGACTATCTCAGGGACAGGCAGGTGGTCCTGCCTGATCACTTTCCAGAAAAAGGAAGACTGAAAAGGGAAGCTGAATACTTCCAGCTCCCAGACTTGGTCAAACTCCTAACCCCTGATGACATCAAGCAAAGTCCAGATGAATTCTGCCACAGTGACTTTGAAGATGTCTCCCAAGGAAGCGACACAAGAATCTGCCCCCCTTCCTCGCTGCTCCCTGCTGACCGCAAGTGGGGTTTCATTACTGTGGGTTACAGAGGATCCTGCACCTTGGGCAGAGAGGGACAGGCAGATGCCAAGTTTCGGAGAGTTCCCCGGATTTTGGTTTGTGGAAGGATTTCCTTGGCAAAAGAAGTCTTTGGAGAAACTTTGAATGAAAGCAGAGACCCTGACCGAGCCCCAGAAAGATACACCTCCAGATTTTATCTCAAATTCAAGCACCTGGAAAGGGCTTTTGATATGTTGTCAGAGTGTGGATTCCACATGGTGGCCTGTAACTCATCGGTGACAGCATCTTTCATCAACCAATATACAGATGACAAGATCTGGTCAAGCTACACTGAATACGTCTTCTACCGTAAGTACAAAGGGTTCTTTTAATTTTTAATGTGTGTCAATCCTCTTCACAAATGTATATGGTCTGCGTGTTCTGTCTATACCTAAGGAACATGGTTTGGAATTCTTTTAAGTCTTGAGTTATAGCTAGAGAGTCAGAGGCTATAATTCAGCTCTCATCTCTAACCTAAGGCAACTTTTATCCAATGAGATCACAGAATATTCACAGGCCTCCAAAATCACAAGATAAAAATGATGTTGCTATATGCAATATGTAAAATGTAAAAAAATCTTTTTTTTTTTTTTTTTTGCTAGTTGTTGAATTATTAAAATAAGGTTGGTTAATACATTTTGGCTAAACAGGCCACAGTAGCTTAGTATACTCAGTGAGCAAATTACTGCTGTCTATTCATTTAGCTGGACTTTGAGGTCTATTAAGCTGGTCGCTGAAGATTTGCTTTCATCAGGGGCTTTGAAAACACAAGTGNTTTTTTTTTTTTTTTTTTGCTAGATGTTGAATTGTGAAAATAAGGTTGGTGATTACATTTTGGCTAAACAGGCCACAGGAGCTTAGTATACTCAGTGGGTAAATTACTGCTGTCTATTCATTTAGCTGGACTTTGAGGTCTATTAAGCTGGTCGCTGAAGATTTGCTTTCATCAGGGGCTTTGAAAACACAAGTGGATGTTGCAATGAATAAAGTGGTCTTGGCTAGATGGCAGTGTAGACTGCTGAAAGGTTCCCTGCTCCCCCCAATTTTAAAATTTGCTTTTAAGGGTTTTACAAATCTGCTGTTTGATTCTGCAGCTTTTTGTGCTGAGACTTGAGTTGTACTGCAGACTTAATTAAGCTGAACTTCATTTAAGATCTATCTAAAAGGAACAAGATCCTTGAGAATTGTCAGTCACATACCAACACCTTTAGACAGCTTACGTGATAGAATTACTGACATAAAAGGAAACCAGAGGGGGAGGAAATGAAACAATGATACTGAAGCCTTTTAAATAAGGGGTTCTTAGAGGTTAGTTCATATGCTTAAATGAAGATACCCTGCAGATTCCTCATTTTGTGATATAGCATTATTCTTAACTATAAACTGTGAGCCATTGATCTCTGAAAGGAAAAGAGCAAATCAGCCTGCACTCTTTGGTACTTGATTTTAACTGCCAGTTTTCAACAGGCCCAGGAGTTGGGTGAAGTAAATTCCACAAGAAATATATTTCCAGTGTTAACATTTGATTTCCTCCATTCGTATTCTAACATGAATCCAGAATTCGGGATTAAAATGTCTAAATATCTTTAAACATAAAAGTAGGACTGAATTTCTTGGACCGTGTTTTCTGTTAGTTACGTTTATTCATTTGGCAATGATGCTGGGAACCTTGGTGAAGAGGCTAGTGGGAGGCCAAGTCATTCTCTACTAAGCTACCACACATTTGGTTTTTAGAAGTTAAGACACACGTACTGCATAACCAGAACAACCTGTGGAGAAAAACGAAATCAGTGATCAGTTCAGGAGTGTACTGATGTGCAATAACAAACATGATTTGGTTCATTAATCCTATCTGTGGCCTTTATCCACAATCTGTATCTTCCTTTATGACAGAGCTTACTGGCCAGACACTGTCTTCTTCGTTTTGGTAAATTTCCCACTAGTGTAGAGATAAGATTATAGCTTTTTAGATTTCTGTAGAGGAATATGACATTATCTGTTATTCTGAAGAACAAATATTTTCTCCAAACTTTTTGGAGAAGTACATTTTAGAGATAGTTTCAATGCAGCTTTGTAGTATTTACCATGCCCTCCAATTTTGGATATTTGAAAACATAGCATCATAAGAAGCTTCATCCAAATAAATGAAAACATACTGGTTATACTCTCCAAAAAGACCACATTGGATTTATAGTCACTTGCTTACATAAATGATACCCACACACTGATACTTATTTGTCTACCAGTGGCATTTCTGTGTTCATCAAAGGCTGTCCAACACTATTTCTCTTTAGATTGCTCTGCACAGGCTCCATTCTCCTGTCTGTGTCATTGCTTCTTTCTTTGTTGAATTGCTGAGAGATTGCCATGGAACAGTTTGTTCTCCATCTCTCCATGGACAGGCTAGCACAAATGCACAGGAACTTCATACTAGCAGCATATATCTTGCAAATGATATACTTCCCCTCTGTACCCAACAGCCAGAGCTAAGTGTTAACTCTTCCTCTGTCTTAGGACCAATAAAACTGACAGCTGGCTTTCTAGGGTGCATAACAGCTTCCGTGCAGCTGCTTAGCTATAATTATTTAATTAGAAGCTGCCAACTGTGCCTATATAAGCATTAATTCATCAAGCTGTTGTGCTCGGGTTAATGGGCCGAAACCATGGGAGATGCTCTAAAGCAACGAGTTGGCTGCATGCAAAGATGCTTTTCACAAAGGAACTCAAGTTCCTCCTGGGCTTAGGGGGATAAATATAGGGGGATATGAGTAGATCCTTGGATCTAAGGAGTTTGTCACTATATATATAAAGGAATTAACTCTAAGCAATCAGTCTTTTTTAATGACCCAGGAATAATGCAGAGTCACTTCGCATGGATCGATAACTCAGTAAAAAATAAACAGCAAGAAATTAGTGCATTGCATGGTGGTTCATAATCACGGGGAGAGACTTCTTGTTTCCCTGTTTGCCTATTTTTCTTCTGAGTCATCCGAGAAAAATTTGGGAGACCGTAATCTACCTATCAACCATGAATAAGTTAGATTCCTACCTCATTTAAATTTTCATGTGGACCTAGAATTGATGGTCAACGTCAGGTAGTTTTGAGCAAGTGTTTTCTTAGTATAGAACAATAAACAATGAAAAAGTCAACAGGTGTTTGTGTATGTTTAAGAGGCAGGTAATAAATGTGTTTGTCTATGTTCCTCACACACCAAAATACAGGTGAAATACTATGGATTATGATTCACTTATCTGAAACTAAAAGAGTTAATATGAGTGATACAAGAACACAGAAAAGAAATGTCTACCCTAGGGATTGCCTTGCATAGTATTTTAGATATGTCCTTTGTTTTAATTTAAAACAATAAGAAGTTTTCTTTTTTCCTTTCCCACCCAACTGGCTGAATAACTACTTTTCAAGCATTATGTGGAAGGCGATGTCATAAATATCAGACAATACCTTCTTTATTCACCTCTAAATAAAATGGGAACTATGTAATCTGGAAAAGACAAGTCCTGATTTTGAACTAGATACTCAATAACAATTCACATCACTTAGGAACCAAATGACAGGTGCATGGAAATAAATGAACCTTTATTTCTAGAGCCATTTTCTGACACCCGAGAGAGTGGGAAGATTGTTCTTGGTTGGAGAGAATTATGCACATTTCCATAAGCCTACTCATAAGTGAGTTACTTCAGCCAAATGCCTGAAAGCACTAAGATTTAAAGGCATTTGCCTCTAATAAAACTGTGATAACATGACCACACATAAGGAGTTTAATTATAGGACACTTGTCCTGAAAATATGCACCCTGATTTCTCTGAATTATAGATAGAAACACACTGATTGACCATCTTTTCAACAAATTGCAGCTTGTTAGTTCATTTTAACCTTTCTTCTCTTCTTTTTCTCACATTTAGAGTTGCTTCCATGGAAGTCTCTAAATTACCTTTTAGATGCAGGATATGTATTCAGGATTATTGATTAAGATAGGCTGTTGGAAAAAAGTAGAACAAGAAATTATCTCCCACTTCAAATTCAGCTGTGTGATCTTATATTGGGGAGAAATATACAGTTTGGCCACTGTGAATAATTTAACTAAGATTGACTTTAACAAGCTTCAATAAAAGCATGCCCTTTCATAAGAAAACAGGTGGAAATGGATCTATCCTAAAATGATTCTAGCTTTTTTTCTCCTGGCTACTTGAAAGATACCAGCACAGGTTGAGCATCCCTAATTCAAAAATCCAAAATCCAAAATGCGTCAAAATCCAGAACCTCTTGAGCACTGGCATAATGCCACAAGTGGAAAATTCCATGTGTAAGTACTCAACACAAATCTTGTATCGTGCCTTAAATTATTAAACATATTTTATACAATTACATTCAGGCTATGTGTATAATTTGCATATAAAACATAAATGAATTTCATGTTCAGACTTGAGCCTCAGCCCTAAGATATGTCATTACATATATGCAAATATTATAAAATCTGAAAAAATCCAGAATCTGAAACATGTTTGGTTCAGGCATTTTGAGTAAGGGATACTCAACCTGTAATAATTTCAATTTTGATTGCCCATGGAGATATGGTATTGGCACATTCAAAGTGAAACATCAGGGATAGCAGAGTAGCCAAAATCATAAGGTATGTGAGGTTTGGTCCCTACACTACCTGCATCTCTCTCTGTGACTTCCTTCTGTTGTCTCACCTTAGCTGCTCCTCTTTCCTTCTGTTTGAGTCATTCCTGCTCTCCAGTTCTTTCTCCCGTGCCATAATCAAAGCTTGTCAGGAAAAATTCTGCTCTGTCATTATACTTAGAATGCTTTCACGGCATGATGTTACTTTCCCCAGGGGTATTTGTACATAAGAGGACTTTTAATAGGTGTGAATCAGGCATCCTTTTACCCTGAAGAAAGTGTTCTTAAGATTTGAAGCTTCTTAATTTCTGATGAAAAACCACAGTTTAAGTATAAGGCTTCAATTATGAAGTCAGTTTTTACCCATGCTCAGGCAGATATTGGATAATAAAGGGTAGAAACAGCAGATATATTTTTTTCTTATTTCTTTAAGATACTGTGCACTGAGTATTGGGCTCAATAGAACTGTGATATAAGCATGTTAGTAAAGTATTTTATTATACTGTTTTCACTTCTATGCCAAGCAAGAGCTGTTACCTGAGTCCAATCCCTTGTAGGAGGAGATTAAAATAGTTTCTTCCTGGGTCTGTGGCATCAGGGAAGGAATTTGGCAGCAAGAAATGTATCAATGTATGGGTGGAGAGGGGAGGTCTCTGAGGTTGCCTCTATGTGTCCTGATACATTAATATATTTGGAGATATACATGATTGGAAAGAGAAAACCAAATGTTTCTAAGAGCCTAATGAGGTTGGATCTAATCAAAGAAATTAGAAATGGAAGTAGCTGTGAATGTGCCACAAAGCTCCATCTGGAACACCTCCAAACACAAAACATGGAGAGGAGTGACTACGCATAGGAGGAGTGCCAGTCCATGTATAGAAAGAAGTCCTCCAGAAATGGATAGACGAATGCTCAGTTTCTGCATCACAAACTCACTGTTGCTCTTTTTCTTTCATCTTTGCTATGGCTTTTCTCAAGTATTGTATTTCTTCGCAAATCAGTTAATTTTTTTATTACAGAAATTTTCAAATGCATCCAAATGTAGAGATAATGGCATAATGAACTTTCATGTAACTATTGCCTAGCTCAAACAGTAACATTTATCACTGCAAGACCAATCTTGTTTCATCCATATTCCTACTTACTTTCCCTTCTGTCAACACTGGATGCAAACTTGAAGTGAATCCCAGACATCAATTATTTTCTTCATCCAAAAAATACTATAGTATATATTTCTAAAATATAAATGACCTTTAAAAGCAACATAACATCATTATATAATATTATACATTATACCATTATAACACACAAAATCAATAATTCTTTAATATTATCAAATATCTAGTCAGTGGTTAAACTTTCCTTATTTCCTCACAATATTCTTAAAAGTTGGTTTGTTTCAATCAAGATGCAAATGAAATCTATATATTATATTGTATTTGGTTACTAATTTTGTTTTTTCTCATAATTTAACAAATATTGCATATAACTTATATGCAACAAAGTAGTAAAATGTCCTTAAGTCTCTTAATTCCTCCCTTTCTCTTGCTCTCTTCCCTCTTCTGTTTCTGTTTTCCCTTCCTTCCTCCCTTCCCCTCCCCCCTCCCTTCCTTCCTCCCTCCCTCCCTCCCTCCCTCCCTTCCTTCTCTTTTTTACACCTTATTTGTTTCATGAAATGAAGTTGTCATGTTGAATATCCTGCATTCTGGGTTTTGCTTATTTATCTCTATGATATCCATGATATTATTTACACATCCTCTTCAATCCCTACATTTTCGGTAAGCTCCTTAGATCTAGTCTCCAGATTTTAGAGGCTTAATCAGATTCACTTTCAGTATTTCTGACAAGAAGTCATCACAGGGGATGGCAAGTCCATTTCACAATTTGTGTTAGTGAATTGAAATGCTATATGCTATGGAGACAAGGGAAGGGCATCTTTTTATTAGCTTTTACATATTTATCATCTGAATCAATAGCAATTGGATGTATTCTCTCTATTTTCCAAGTTGATTCTGATGACAAAGCAGGCGTTCAAAGAAGCCCCTCATTTTCTCTCCAGTCATTCAAACTCTAGTATTGCACTTCCATTCTTGTCGTTAGATTCTTGTCATTACCATTCAGGTGCAGTGAGCTTACCAAGATGTGCAGTGGGCCTATTGACTATGAGAATCATTTTGGGTAGAAAAGTTTGCCTTCTGGCTATTCTCATTTTACATTTGAGTATCTTTGGATTCTTTTAACTCTGCCAAAACTCTACTGAATTTATCATTTGTTTCCCAAGCCTCTTCTCTAAATGGCATCACTAGTCACTCAGTTACCCAAGGAGGAATAAAATGTAGGTGACATTCCTGATTCTTTCTTCTCCCCACTTTCTCCAATCTATAGCAAGTCCTATTGATTCTTCTCCTTCATCTGACTGAAGCCCATCCTCTTTTTTCCATCTCTGCTGATGCTGCCTGGACCGACCCTGAGCATTGCTTTTCTATACTATTGCAAATGAACTTAAATTGTCCTCCCCATCCCCCATCCAGTATTTTTCCCTTTGCATCTATCCTCCTTGATGAGATTTCTAAGCAGTGACTGACCACCAGTCCTTTGCTTAAAGTTGATTATTGTCTTTTATTGTATTGTATTCAAATACAAACTCTTTAAAATGAACCACATCCTTTTGTGAAATCACTTCTGCTTCCCTCCTCAGCCTCTACTATTGCCATTCTGCCCCTCTTGCATTTATAACCTTAGTCATAATAGATCTCTTTTAGTTCCTGGGTACTGTTGTATACTTGCATGTTCATTTTTTTGATGTTCCTTCTGCCTGGAACTCTGCCTCCATTTGCTTTGATTAGCTAAATGTTCAGTTTTCCATCCAGAAGTTGCTTCTTCTGGAAAGCCTTTCCTAGTCCACCATACCTGGATTAGGTACCCCTTGCCTTTGCCTCTTAAAGTCCTATTTTTCTATATCATGGTAAATATAATAATGTATTCTACTTGTTTATTTACCTGTCTCCAACTGTAAGCTTTATGAAGACAGAAACTGTATCTGTCATGTTCATTATTATACCTGGTGCAGTGCCTGACACCAATGTAGATATAGTACTTTATAAATATTTCTTTAGAATGCATTTTTTAAAAGTTCCTACTGCCATATGCTGTTTTGGTAGATGCCACTGCCTTGAACATACTATTATATTATCTCTTAATAGAAGAACTGGGGAGCAGTGATGGTGTGACTGATGCTTTAAATAATAATAATGTTATTTTCTAACTTTAAATGAGTGCTAAGCATTTTACATACTGGTTGAAATTCTCATTGAAAGGGGCTCTACCCTTAGCACCTGCACAATGATTCTAGTTCTAGGGAACTGAGAAAAACACCAGCAGCCAAGCCTCCTGTGGTCTCCTGTTAGTTGGTTCATCCTAGCAGGAGTAAATTGAAGCTGGATGTGGCCACGTTTACGAAGCAAACCAGGAGGGACTCAGGATTCAGAAAAGAGCTGCAAAATTGATAAATATCCCCAGTAGAAAAAGAACTCTAGCAGAAGGCAAAGTGCACTGTGAGACTGACAAAGTTGCCTTCTTAATTTTCTTACTGCCAAAGTATTCCGTTTCTTCTTCTCATCCCATAAATGTTAATTATCATTTCTTAATGCCAGAGGCAGCATAACATAGTGGTTAAGAGCCTGGATTTTGGTGCCTGGAGAGCTTGAAGTTGAATCCTAGCTTTGCTACCTACTGGATACATGATCATTAGCAAATTACTCTCATGCTTCAGTTTTCTCACCTGTAAAATGGAGAGAATAACAATAGTACTTGTCACATAGGGTTGTTATGATAATTAAATGGGTTGATATATAGAAAGTGCTTAGAACAGTGCTAGGTACCTAGTCAGTGCTTTAGCAGTCTTAATAAATATGAGGACCTCTGGGAATACTGGCATGGGTGAGACAGAAGGGCTTCCTTTAAATAACATATGAGATTCTTTCTAATAGTCCTTTTGAAAACTTTGCCCGGTTTATTGATGTTAAAACTAGTTAAAACAAACAAAAAATATACAGCAGTCACTTTATAAAAAGTTTTAGCTGTTATAACTGAATCTGAAGTAAACTTCTTAAAGTCTTCAAATTCTAGCAACTCTTTACTTCATTCTGGCTATTCCACAATGGAAGTGATTCATAGAGGCTTTTCTCCCCCAACCCCTCACCTTGATTTCAACCTGCGGCTTTTCTGAACCTATAGTAATATATGGTGAAATTAAAAATTAAGAATACAACTTAAATTATATATTTGATCGCTGCAGAATTAGAATAACCTTTTGTTAATATCAGCCTAGAGAGTATTCTCTTTCACGGTGACAGAAAATGGTTATTGAGTATGCCATTGATGATAGGATCATTGAAATTGCTCCAGAAATGAAAACAAGGCATTTTGCTTCACACTGTGAGTAGCTGTGTTATGTGGCATTCAAAGGAAATAAGATTGCTAATGGGATGGGAGGCTGTTACTGTGTGACCCATTCAAAAACTACCCCAGGCAAAGAAATGCATATTTCTCTACTTTTATTCATCAGTTCCATTCCAAAAAAGAAAGTTATAATAATTTCCTCAGTCAAATTTACAGCAACTTTTTATTCTGAGTAAATCTGATATAATCTGATTATGAGTTAGTTGTATTAATGAAAATAAAAGCAACTCATTGAACATAATTTGGTGGCAAAGTTAAGAGACTCTCAGCCGGGCAGGTGGCTCATAATCCCAGCACTTTGGTCACTGGTAATCGCAGCACTTGGGGAGGCCGAGGCAGGTGCAGCACCTGAGTTAAGGAGTTTGAGACCAGCTTGGCCAACATGGGGAAACCCCATCTCTACTAAAAATACAAAAATTAGCTAGGCGTGGTGGCAGGTGCATATTGTCTCAGCTACTCGGGAGGCCAAGGCCGGGGAGTCACTTGAACCCGGGAGGTGATTTTCTTAAGCTTAAGCACTCATTTACATCAGTTAAAGACATTTTCCTATGGGCATATGCCTGCAAAATTACACTGTAATTCAAACGGAGAATAGAATTCAGTTTTTATTAATTCTCTTTCTAGTCAACTAGGTGAGTTTTTTTTTTTTTTTTTTT
>NW_016107391.1:4206510-4222473 GCF_001604975.1 Cebus imitator
TTTTGTTTTTTTTTTTGACAGAGTGTCTCTCTGTCTCTCAGACTGGAGGCTGGAGTGCAGTGGTGCGATCTCGGCTCACTGCAACCTCCACCTCCCGGGATCAATCTATTCTCCTTCCTCAGCTTCCTGAGTAGCTGGGACTCCAGGTGCCCGCCACCATGCCTGGCTAATTTTGTATTTTTAGTTGAGATGGGGTTTCACCATGTTGGCCAGGCTGTTCTCCAACTCCTGACCTCAAGTGATCCACCCGTCTTGGCCTCCCAAAGTGCTGGGATTACAGGCATGAGACACGGTGCCCAGCCTCTCCTAGTTCTTTTAATTCATCTTAAAAATGTTTGGAACCAGCAGGAGAAACAGAGCAGATGGGCACTGTTAAGAGTGATGCTGCCTGCTGCCGAAACAGAAGTGCAGCAGCTACCCACTGGTCTAACTCTGCACTGTTAACTACACATACTTCATGACCCTAGAGACAGAAAAAACACATTACAACTCATATTCCTCTAGTTCCTTTGGTCCGCTCACCTCTCCTGCCCCTTCTTTAGGCACACATCTATTACACTGGCGTTTTGATGGTTCTTACAACAGGCCAGCCTCTCTCCCACCTCGAGGGATTTGTTTTACCTCTCCCCCAAACACTCTTCCTTCCACTACTCATTTTTCTGAGACCTACTCACTCTTCAGGGTCAGACTTCAATGGGTTTTCCTTGAAGAGGCCTTCTGCTGCCATCCCAGCTGAAGTAGCCCATGTTTCCCTAGTGATGTGTATTGCCAGCTGAAGTAGCCAGTGTTTTCCTAGTGATGTCTATTTCCTAGTGATGTACCTTATTTGTCTGCATCCTAGTACTGTTCACATGTGTAATTATTTTCTTGATTTACTAGTTTATTCTCTCGCCGTATATATAAACTGTAAGCTTCATGGAGGCAGGAGCTATATTTGTCCTATTCTTTTGTATCCTCAACATCTAGTATAGTGCCTTATACATAGTAGACACTCAATAAGTTATTTTTCTCTATTCTTCCCTCCCCACCATGTTAAATTATAATAATAGAATTTCCTCTCATGAAGGCAGCAGATTATACATATATTTATGTGTGTGTGTGTTTATACATGCACACTAACTATATACATGTATGTACGTATATACATGTATAATAGCTGGCTTGTTATAGAAATGAACGAGATAAAAAAAAGAAGGGGCAACTTAAATCTTGAGAGAGAGGATAAGAGATGTGCATAGGAGTGGGGAAAGCCACTTTGCTGAGTCACGTACCTCAGGTACTTATGTTATATGACAGGAATGGTGGATCTATGTAACTGCATCATAAAACACTGAGTAGCAAATAATACCACATATTTAAAGTGACCATGCTTCTTATTAGATGTCTGCTATTAAGGCAGATTTTATGCTAGCTTGAGTGAACATCTAGAGAATGTCTTAAGGATGGGCAATGAAGAAGAGAGACATTAAATCCGATTTTTTTGTTTTTTTGTTTTTGAGACAGAGTCTCCCTCTGTCACCCAGGCTGGAGTGCAGTGGCATGATCTCGGCTCACTGCAACCTCCACCTCCTAGATTGAAGCAATACTTCTGCCTCAGCCTCTGGAGTAGCTGGGACTACAGGCACATGTCACCACAGCCGGCTAATTTTTGTATTTTTAGTAGAGACAGGATTTCACCATATTGGCCAGGCTGGTCTCGAACTCCTGACCTTGTGATCCGCCTGCCTCAGCCTCCCAAAGTACTGGGATTACAAGCATGAGCCACCACACCCGGCCTAAACCCACTTTTTTTTTTTTTTTTAACAGAGTTGCAAAAGCATTTATATATCAATAGTCAAAATAAAAAAAAATTAGTATTTTTAATGGGCAAATACATTTTTATTATTTAAATCATTATAAGATTATTGATTAAAGAAAAAGTAATAATGTGGTGTGGATATAAAACATCAAAATAAGATGCATAACAACTATATTCCAAGGGCCTGGAGGGGAAAAATGAGGATATGCCATTGTAAGATTCTTATGTGCACGAAGTGGTATAATATCACTTAGAAGTAGATAGCAGAAAGTTAAAAATGTATGCTATAAATTCTGAAGAACTCACTCAACTAACAAAACACAGATATATAGCTAATAAGCTTATAAAGAAATAAAGAAGATAAAATGAAAAATAGGTTTTAATAGAACCGTAGCACCAGCCCTATATTTTTATAAAGTTGAGTTTCATACATCCAAGATATGGGTACATTTGGATCTCCTCGACTTTTGCAATAATTGTACCCTTATGGCATGTAGGCCCTAGCCAAACGAATTAAAACAAATGTCTTATCCAAGTCCTGTAAACTGCAATGCTGGATAAAAATGTGAAGTATTATTTTTTATATGCTAGGCTGTATACTTTATAAAATCAACTTACTTTATACAATTAGAGCATCCTGAGATAGAGAGGGGAGGAATTCCATGACTTCATGATTCAGTTTCCTGACTTTGAGTTGGTAGGCTGTAAATGAAGTCTGAGGCGGAAGACAACATATAGAAGCTTTTAAAGTGATGCTGTTTTGATTGAAGTGAGAATTAGGTAAGATGTTCCTCCCTGTTTCCCATTTCTTCCTTTTATCTTGGTGGTCCTTGAGGCAACTCCAGGAAACCTAGGGCTCAGTGTAGGTGTTTGAAAAGAACCTGACCCAGATATTCTAAATAAAAATATTCTTATTCTAAATAAAAAGCAAGAGAACGTGGCTTTTCACATTTTTGTTCGGGTTCGTAGTAATGTGTTCATTTTAATTTGTTTTGTTTTCCTTTGACTTATATTTAGTTATCAGAACAAGTCTATATGAAGGCAATTGTTAGGAAAATTAAACATCAAAAACAAATTAATTTTGATTCTATCTTTTGGATCTTTCTGAGAATGTCACATTAATTATTCACTTTACATTTATTTTTTTGCTAACATCATAAACAATAGGAGTTATTTCTACTGAAAACAGAATGTGGAAAATGGTTTCTGCAACTGACCTTAAATACTTTCTATCTAGTAGTTTGGAATTATTTTCTATATCATAAATAAAACCTAAGGTTGGCATATTATTTTATTGGAACAATCTAATTTTTTTTTCCCTCCAAAGGGCTTAGAAAACTGTGGTAAAATCTCTGGTTAAAATGGCATATTCTATTCTGTCATGAAGAATTAATTGTAAACAAAAAAATCTATTTTGGGTGTGTTTGCAAATAACACCTCATACCAACCCTATTCTTCTTTATAAACACGGCAGGAACACTTTCTTTTTATCATAGCTATATTTTTATATTTTTTATTGTCTGTAATTTGCCTTGGTAATTTAATTCTTTTTGAGAAAACAAGTTTTCTTCCAAGCAATGAGATAAAATATAGTCAAATAATTGCTGTCTTTACTTGCCACCTAAGTAGCAAGTATTCCTCCTGACTCCAGATAGAAATAAAGTATAGGTATGCTATGGTATGTATTTACATTCTGAGATGTTAGCAATAATCAATCATAGCTGTCTTTCCTAAACATTATGTCCTGTATCATGTAACACATTTCCCACTTAATCTCCACAAACCCCACAATGGTAAGCTGGGGCTCAGAGAAGTTTAACTTAACCAAGGTCACACTCTTAGGTGCTGCTTCAGAATTTCCACACAGTAGAACCTAGTAGTATCCATCTGGCTTTAAGTTTAAGAAAAATTCATAGGTTCATATTAAGAATGGGGGTGAGGGTAGATTGTTGATCGGGGTGGTGGATGGAGCTGAACTTCAAAGTAATTATCTCTACCCCTGGACCCACATCAATGCCATGAATTATAATAATTGGTGCAGGCAGAATTCAAACTCCAATTGCCCTGACCCGAATTCTGGCATTCTTTACCATCATGCCATACCACAGAAATACCAGATGGCAATGCTATCTTTTTCTAACTGCCAAAGCAGCTATTCAAGGGAACCACCTCACAAGATAAAATGAGAAGCCCACATAAAGCCTCCAGTAGGGTGTGTGGATGGGAGAAGGTGCTTAACATGGCTGATTTTTTTCATCTTTTTCCTCTTCAAATTTCAAGTTTTATGAACACAATTTTCTCATGATACAGCTTTTAAAAAAACTGAACCAGATTGGGCCGAAATCTGACAATCTGTCCTCAGTTACCCACACAGAACTTCTGGGATACAATCTCTTCTCCCAGTGACTCCTACACAGGATTATTTTTAAGAATCTGATTTCCTAGGTACCACAGATATGAAAAGGCACAGAATTTCATAGTACAAAAAAGATGTCAAAAATTTTGAAGCAGAATAGGGAGAATTTATCATTGTCTTCCTCTACTCCACCAAATACCTAAGCAAAAATAAGTGTGTGTGTGTGTGTGTGTGTGTGCATGTGTGTGTGTGTGTGTGTGTGTGTGTCTTTAAAACTAAAAAGTCATATTAGGAGTTTCTAGCTCTAGAATCAGTAGCAAGACTAATATGAGTGAAGTAGTCTTAAACAAGATTAATCGGCCAGGCATGGTGGCTCACGCCTGTAATCCCAGCACTTTGGGAGGTTGTGGCGGGCGGATCGCCAGGTCAAAAGATCGAGACCATGCTGGCCAACATGGTGAAACCCCGTCTCTACTAAAAACAAAAAAAATTAGCTGGGCGTGGTGGCACATGCCTGTGGTTCCACCTACTTGGGAGGCTGAGGCAGGAGAATTGCTTGAACCCGGGAGGCAGAGGTTGCGGTGAGCCGAGGTCGCGCCACTGCACTCCAGCCTGGTGCCTGGTGACGGAGTGAGACTCTGTCTCAAAAAAAAAAAAAAGATTAATCTTGGTGCCCTAGCAAGCATTGTTGGTCCCTAGAGAAAGGGTACATTTAAGCATGAACCTATGACTAACCTGAGACTCTGTTTAAGCCATAAAATATTCAGACATGAGCTTCTTTTTTTAGTAGTTTGCCTAGTTTTGCATTTTGGGAGAGTTATTTGGGAACATAATTTTGTTGTAAGTATTTCATGTTAATAACAGCTTTCCATTACTTTAGAAGCCTAGCTATTATAACAGCAAGCTTGCAACCAAAAAAAACTAAAAAGAAAATGTTATTCTTTATTGAAAATCCAATTGCCTCTCTCAACTCCTTTTTCTTCTGAATCCTGAAGAAAATCCTAAAATCCCAGAGACAGGAAAGTATATACTTTTGCTTTTCCTCATTTCATATGGTTTTTGTTTTTCTCCACTTAAGTGTTTGCTTTTCTCTGAAATGAATTATACGTGCCACCAACTGAGTGCAAGTCACCCAGCAGATACTGTGATAAGTGCTTTGTAGATGTTACGATGTTTTCTCTTTAGAGCACTAAGACTTCTTATTAGAATGATTAGGAGGTAGGGATTATTTCTCCAATTTTACAGAGAAGAAGACCAAGACCTAGGAAGATTCTTACCTAAGATCCTATCTAGTAAATTATAAAATCAGGATTCAGACTCCAGTCGAGTCTGTCTGACTCCAAAGACTATAAATGCTTTTTAATTTCTGAGTTACATTGGGTTATCTATAGAGTACAGAGTTTTCCTATCCATGAGAAATTATTTTTAAAGAATTTAGAACAATCGGTGGAATATAGTAAGTATGAGTTTGTTAAATAAAATAGATCTTATTGTTTCTTCAGTTATTCACTGTGAGATTGAACCTGAAGTGGTTCTGAGTTTGACTTTGAGAAAAAAAAGTGTGTGTGTCTTTATTTATTTTTTTGAGACAAGGTCTTATTCTATTACCCAGGCTGAAGTGCAGTGGCATGATCTCGGCTCACTGCAACCTCCGCCTCCCAGGTTCAAGCGATTCTCCCACCTCAGCCACCTAAGTAGCTGGCATTACAGGCATGAACCACCACACTCAGCTAATTTTTGTATTTTTAGTTGAGATGGGGTTTCACCATGTTGGCCAAGCTGGTCTCAAACTCCTGACCTCAGGTAATCTGCCTGCCTCGGCCTCCCAAAGTGGTGGGATTACAGGTGTGAGACACTGTGCCCGGCCAAATCTATGTCTCTATGAATACATAATAGCCAACATTTGAGGGTGGTCTATCTCTGCCAGGGTTTGTGCTAAGAGTTTTATGCATTATTAATACATTTAACTATTTTTATTAAACAGCTAATGTACGCCAAAAAGTGTCCTAGGCACTGAGGAGTCAGCATTGAATAAAATACATATAGTTGTCTGCCTTCAAGAATTTTATATCCTAGGATGTATGTGTATATGTGTGTCTGGAGAGTCGGATAATAAACAGCATAAATAAGTAAAATATAAATTAGGTCACAAGGATATGTAGATAAACACTATCGAGAATGAAGCAGGCTGGGTTTAGGAGTGTGTGTTGGAATTTTAGGTAAAAGATGGGGACGTCTTCACAGAGGTAGTGATATTTAAATAAAGGCTTATAGAAGATGAACTTACAAACTATGGGGAATCGGACAGGTGGAGGGAAAAGCACATATCGAGTTCCTGAGGCTGGAGAGTGCTGGGTCTATTGGAGAAGAAGCTTAGAGGGGCAGTGTAGCTGGAACTGGTAAGGGAGGAAGAACCTGGGAGAAAATGAGATTAGAGAGATAAAAGAGAACCAGATTCTGTAGGGATTTATAGGTCTTTGTAAGGACTTTGACTTTGACTCTGCTAACATGGGCAGCCATTGTTTGGTTTTCAGCAGGTAAGTGACAAGATTTGGCCTATTTTTAAAAGCTGCCTGCCAAATGATGTTGGAACTTTGACATATATTTTAACAAACTAGCTGTTGTATTCAATCCTGGTTGCTGTTTTGAGAACAGACTGATGAAACCAAGGGAAGAAGTGAGACAATCAATTAGACAATTATTGGAATAATCCAGTTGTGAGGACTGGATGGCTCAGAGAAGGTCAATAGGAGTGGAAATGTTGAGAACGGCCAGATTCTGAAGATATTTTGAAGGTAGAGACATCAGAATATGCTGATGGCATGGGTGTGTTGTATGAGCGAAAGAACAGTGTCGAGGATGACTTCAAGATTTTTAGCTTAAGCAATTTGGAAGTATGGAGTTACTACTAACCACGGTAAAGAAACCTGAGGAAAGACTGGGTTTTTAGAGGTAATATTAGGAACTCAAATTCTGGACATGTTAGGTTGGAGATGCTTGTTAGACATTCATGTGAATAATAGGAGTTAGATATATGGGTCTGTGGTTGTAGGGCAAAGTTCAGGCTTAATATGTTAAGTAGGGAGTCATCAGCATGTAGAATGTGTTGACACCTGAGACTGAATGACAACACTAAGGGAGTAATGCAGTAAGAAAAGAGAGTATGCCCAAGAATGGAGGCCTAAACACTCAAGCATTAAGATCTGGGAGTTGAAGAGGAACCTACAAAGGAGACTCAGACGGAACGGTCAATGAGGTAGGAAGAGAACTAGGAAAGTGGGGTGTCCTGAAAGTCAAATGAAAATAAATATACTTCAAGTGGAAGGGAATAATTAACGGAGTCACATACTGCTGAAAGAGTAAATCCCTTGCAACTTGAGAGTAATACCTATTGGATATACCAATGTGGAAGTCATTGGTGACTTTGACAGCAGCAGTTTTGATGAACTGCTAGGAGCAAGAGCCTCATTAGAATGTGTTTAAGAGGAATCGTAGCAGAGGAACTAGGAAAAGTGAGTATAGACAGAACTTTCAAGAAGTTTTGGTAAAAAGTGAAATATAGGAATTAGGTGGTAGAACAGAAAGTGAGAGTAAAAGAATTTTTACAGACATTAGAAAAAAACAGCATGCTTGTATTTTTCTAAGAAGAATTCAACAGTTAGAGAAAAAAGTCAAGGATGCAGGAGAGAAGT
The DNA here is from genome assembly GCF_001604975.1 of Cebus imitator. Lineage (NCBI taxonomy): Eukaryota > Metazoa > Chordata > Mammalia > Primates > Cebidae > Cebus > Cebus imitator. The sequence continues at coordinate 4,214,357 of NW_016107391.1, forward strand.
GGGAGTAGCTGCAGTGATATCCTTGGATAATTAAGAAGGAATGGGATCAAGTGCATAAAGATTTTGTTATAAACCTTGTCAGTTTATCTCTCATGACAGGATATATGAATACTGAATAGATAGTGTAGCAGATATAGTACATATGGTAAAATGTACGTATGGCACCTACATATAGTAATATAGCATATATAGTAATATGCAGACATGCATACCTACATATATGAGGAAGAAAGTATTTGAAGTTTGAAGAGAAAAGACAGCATAAAATAGTAGTCCAGGACTGTGGGAGAGTGAAGAAACTAGGGAAACATATTATTGACCAATGGCATTGAGGACTCACTTGAAGCAAATGGCCATGAATTTAAAGGGAGATCACGCAGCATGGTTGTTTATTTTTCTCCAGCTATGTCCAGTTGCATGCGGGCAGGTGGAAGTAAGCCCAGATTTTATCCTAACCAGCAGGCATGCAGTTTTATAAAGTCAAGGCAGAAGAGTTCAAGATGTATGCAAAAGAACTGTTTAAATGACTGACCGTTGCATTTAAGTAGGTTAAGAAATTCACTGAAGACATGAAGGAGATGAGGGACAGTGAAAAGATACAGGACCAATAGATTGAAGATCTCTCTGGGGTTAAAGGGTTTTTGGAATCTAGTAGTGGAGGAAATGAGAGGAAAACCTAGGAGAAGATAGTGTTGTTTGAAGTTGAGCTTATGGAGGATCGATGAATTAATAATGACACACTTCAGGGTATGGTCATAAAGGGGATGACTAAAGGAGGATGAGTTTTTTGGATGTTAGGAGTTAGGAGTGCTCAAAAATCACCTATGTAGGTATTGACAGCACCACAATTTATATTATTTCATCTTAGTAATGACTTTTTTGTCCACATTTTAGAGAGAAAAGCTGAGGCTAAGAGTTGGGAAATAAGTGCAAGGTCCCCAAGCTAGGAGAGGGTAGACTAGGATTTGAACCTGGTTTGTAAGATTCATCATCTCTCTTATCCACTGTGTGTAATGGCTCACGTATGGTATGTTCCGCTGCCTCTGTGCCATGGCCAATTAAAAGGAGTTGGGAGATTTTTCAAATGTTTTGTGTCATTTGCTAACTAAATCTGTCACTGACCAACAAAGATTTATTAAGCACCTACTAAACAGCAGTGCAAGACTGGGTGCAGTGGTTCACATCTGTAATCCCAGCACTTTGGGAGGCTGAGGCGAGATGATCACTTGAGGCCAGGAGTTTGAGACCAGCCTGGCCAACATGGTGAAACTCATCTCTACTAAAAGTGCAAAAATCAGCTGGGCATGGTGGCGTGTGCCTGTGGTCCCAGCTACTTGGGAGGCTGAGGCACAAGAATCACTTGAACGCTTGAGGTGGAGATTGCAGGCAGTGAGTCAAGATCACACCACTGCCCTTCAGCCTGAGTGACAGAGCAAGACTCTGTTTCAAAAAACAAAACAAAACACAGCCAAATCAGCAGTACATTGCACTGTTTCATGTTCTAGGACCACAAGGATAAAATGTATTGTACAGAATTGCAGTTGAGAATTCAGTCTCAGCTGCATTTTCATCTTTGCCAGTACAAAAGTGTTTGAGTAATTATTTGAATGTTTTATTATGTCTTGCCCTTATTATCTTATAAAAATGGGTTGAGAATAGAGAATGAAAGTGCTGATATTGGTGATAAGAATCATATATCTCATAAACTTAATATAATTCAGACAAAGATGGAAATCTTTGGGCATGCTGAAAGGTGTGAATCCTCAGACTTAAGTGGATATCATTGGATTTATGCCAGTTGAGTGAGTTTTCAATTAGGAAAGAAAAAATGCATGGTTAAAAATGTATAAAATGTGGGAACTATATTTCAAAGATACTGTCTAAAAAGGCAGGTGTAATTAGGCATAGTATTTTTTTTTTCTTTTCCTATTTGGGAATGCCAATTATATGAGGTGTAAATCTATGGTTTGCCTTATGCAGCAAGACCATATTTATACATGACTTCAGGGATATATAATGTATGAATATATGGAACACTTTTATAATATAGAAGTGATACCAGTCGTAGGAAAAAAAATAGAAGAGAAAGTACTTAATTCTGAGTCAAATGATCAGGGATATTCTCTCAGAGATGACAACTCTTAAGCAATGTCATATAGAGTAAGGAGTTTGTCAGGCAGACAATACAAGAAACAGCCTTCTAGGCGGCAGGATGAGCAGATGCTGAGGCTTGGGAGTCAGGCAGAGCATGGCCTGTTCTCTGAGCCTCATAGTGAGATCACAAGGGCAGGGAACAGACAGTGGCTCTGCATGGAGAGCCAAGCAGAGAGCAGATGGTGGAGGGCCTTATGTGACATGTTGACTTACTGGACTTTATCCTGGATGGTGGACAGACTTGTAGATACCTAGTAACCACAGAACATTTTCCTTGGTGTCTTCCCATTATTTTCATTGCTAATTCGATGTTAATTAAATTCATGTCACTGTTGTTTGATGCTTGAATTACATTTTGTGATATCTAACTATAAGACTTGGGGTATTCTTTTCTGGGCCCATTTTCATAAATTTCTTCCTTTCAGCTATATGCCTTACTGAGTCTTTCTCTTTGTCCATGTATTTGATTAAAAATATAGTAAGCACATACTCTCTATGAAGTATGTTCTAAGCACTTGGGATTCAGGGTGAAAAAAATTTATCTTCTCATGAAGCTCACATTCTAGTAGGGCATATAGACTGACAGACACATTCATAGAAAAATATTATATTACGTTAAATAGCTATTTTACAGTAATATTGTTATTCCCTGTCTATGTCTCAACTTTCCAACTAAGCTTTAATCTAGTGATAGTCTGTGATACTACATACCATATGTGGAATGTATCTGATATGCTTTGACTGTGTGCCCACTCAAATCTCACCTTGAATTGTAATAATTCCCATGTGTCAAGGGCAGGACCAGGTGGAGATTATTGAATTATGGGGGTAGTTTTTCCCATACTGTTGTTGTGATAGTGAGTTTTCGTGAGATCTGATGGTTTTAAAAAGGGCTTTTCCCCCTTTTGCTCAGCACTGCTCCTTGGTGCCACCATGTAAAAAAGACATGTTTGGTTCCCCTTCCACCATGACTGTAAGTTTCCTGAAGCCCCCAGCCATGCTGAACTGTGATTCAATTAAACCTTTTTCCTTTATAAATTACCTAGTCTCAGGTATGTCTTTATTAGCAGCGTGAGAACAGACTAATACAGTATCATATTGTATATATCTATACTATGTGATCAGAAGAGCCAAAACAGTATTTGTTTAAAGTACTGTCTAGGAATACTGCCTATAGGACTTGCTTTAGGCTGAACTGTGAATTGATAAGGTCCCTTCCCATTGTATGATATACCTTTGCTCCCTTTTGATGTTAAGAGTTCCAGAAACAGAAGTACCACACAAAGAAAAGACAAGGGTTTCCAATCATACTATTAACCCTTCATTAAGAACAAAGAACTGTTTTCACGTTGTGGGTGTTCCTGCTACTTGACGGTTTGCCAAAGGAAAGATTATTTTTCCCTTATCGTAAATCATAAATGTGCTCCATAAGATCACAATATTTTAAAAATTTGTTTTTAAATTCCAGATATTCTCCTAATGATGCTCAAATAACAATACTGCTAATCATAACAACAGTAATAACTTCTATTTTTTGAGCACTTTCTTGCTAAGTATATTAGACACATTATTTGAACATGCAAAGAAATGACTCAGAGTGGCTAAGCAACTTGCTCAAGGTCACACAGCTGGTGAAAAGCAGATCTGGGAATTTAAACCTGAGCTGTGGGTTTTCAGAGCCTTGGCTCTCAACCTCTATGTGATATGTGACCATGCTGCCAGAAGGCCAAGCTATCAAATCGCCTTTTTCTTTCTGACAAATAAACATCTTTTAATGAACTCTGAAGTTGATTCCTTTCTAAGGTAGATTCTCTCCCTAAGGTAGATTCTGTAGTTTTTCAAGCCGTACTGTTCAATAGAAACATAAAATGAGCCATATATTTAATTTTGTTTTATAATAACCACATGAAAAAAGTAAAAGGAAACAGTAAAATTAATTTGAAAACAATATTTTCACCCATTGTATCAAAAATTTTCAACCTATTTCTAAATATTTTCATTGCTTCAATTTTTAAATTAAAGTCACTAAAACTAAATAAAATTGAAAACAATGAAGTTCTTGAGTCACACCTGCCATATTTTAAGTGCTCAATAGCACATGTGGACTAATGGCTACTATCCTGAAAAGTGAATTTTTCTTGGGTTGCATTATAAGGAGTCTCATGTTGCTCATGGACATCATCTATTGATTCATCAGTAGACCTGCGAATTGGGGTTATTCCTTAACGCAATATTGGACAATATGGAATTTGCAGATCCATTGTACCTCTATTGGTACATTGTAGAACTGTGTCTTTTAGATTTTGATAATTGTCTTACAGGTACCTGACATATTTTCAGCTTGAGTGGACCTGCAAGCTCATAAAGAAAGCCTTATCAACTGTTAAATTAAAAAAAGTGTCTTCCATCATAAGTTAACTTTTTCTGGTTGTTGTTATGGAAGGCACTGATTAAGATGAAGTCTGTGATCCTTGTCATTTTCCTTTAACCCCAGGAGGAATCCTGACTCTTATCATTTTTAATTCATTGGCTTATTATTCTGAAATCTATATTGTAAGGCCTTGATACCATCAAGGTCGACTGTTTCCACCTGAGTATTGTAACCAGTAAGGAATCTTAGCTGTCAGAGCTTTATTCCTATGCCTGGAAAAAAGAAAAAGAGGAAAGAAATGTCAGAGAGTTGCAAGTCAGCCCTTCTCACAGTTCTTTTATTTTCCCCACATCCCAACCCCTTTTGGTTGTATTTTCTCATAAAAGGCAGAGAGTTTAGTGATAATGGCTTTAAGTTCTGTCCATCGTAGCCTATCCCCAAAAGACTGTGCTATTACATTATTTGCACTTTAAATGGAATCCATTGTTAGAGTTGGGTTTTTCTTGTTTTACACCCTTTAGATCTTCCATAAACAGGACAGATATTGAATATAAAAGAATGCAGCTTACCTAGGAAGATAAGGCAGAATTGCCCAGGTGTTTGAATTGTGCCGACTGGTTTTATGTGGTTGCAATAAATCCGCTTCTTCCCTGGCAGTCAATCCTAAGGAACTAGAGGGAAAAAAGGGAGGTTTCAAAAAGCACTAATTAGTACCGGGCTATTTAATTTCTGCAATATCTGCTTTGCACCTAGGAAACCATACTATTTACTAGACAAAAGTCTCCCAGGATTAACACACAATTGTAACATTTTCTGCTTAGAAAAAATAATGAACAGCAGGAGGAGATGATCCATTGTGAAGAATATAATCTTCAAGTATTGTACTTTGCTTTAGTACTGAAGCATTTGCATTCCTAATCATCTGGTTCTAAACAAGTGCTGTATTAGAAGCCAAGTTTTAGTAATGGGGAGGAAATGAGTTATTTTTGCTTTTGATGTTGCCTTTGGATGTTCCAAATTCAAAAGTCAAGACAAATTGTTCAAACCTCCCTATTTGGAAGAGACACAGGCCATCTCTCTCTAAACGTGGTGCTCTCCAGCCTCACTTCATAAGAGAAAGTTCAGATTTTAATGCCTTTGTAAGCATTGTAATATGTAATAGCTTCACACATTTTTAAAAAATTCATTTTGTCTGGGTCAAATCACAGCATGTCTATCACCTATACCCTTCCTGTCCGAGGGATCACAAGTTATTTAGGTAATTTCAGAGGCATTGAATCAGTAAAGGAATCTGTAAGCAAGTTTGCTCAAATCCTGAAGACAAGTGAACATGGTGGCTGTTTGGTGAAAAGCGCCGGACTTAAAATTAGAAGGCTTGAATTTCATACCCCAGTTCTGCTACTTGTCAGCTTTATGAGGCTGGATAAACCACTGGACAAATTGAGTCTCAGATTTTCTTGCAAAAATGGGAACACATCTACCCACCCCACCTGGTTGTTGTATGCCTTAAATAAAATGGCATCTATAGAAAAACACTTAGTAAACTATAAAGCATAGTATGAAAGAGTTGTATATAACAAGTGTACATGTATTATGTTGTAGGTTATACATATATATGCATATATGTATATATGTGTGTGTGTATCACAATCCCTCCCCTTTCCACAGACAAAAGGTACTGTGATAAAAAATGAGTTGCTGAGATGCCAAAAACCAATCTCTCCCGAAAGAGATCTCAGCCTTTTCCACAATCTCTTGATGAAAACAGAAATGCATGATTAACTCTGTCTCTTCTAGATGAAAGCTAAAAACCATCCAATAAGCAATAAATAAATAATTTCCCAGGAAATACACACAGTAGCCTCACTAAGCTGAGCTCAATTTCTACCCAATGGAAATACACAGGCACACACAGTTGTTGGAATAAAATGTTCTCAGCTTATGCTTTTAGGGAGAATCATTTTGCATAGATGATAATCTTGTTTTTATGCACAAATTGTGGTGTACTGATTCAGTGATTTCAGCTTTTAACAATCCATTCCTTTAGATTGATACACATTAAAATCTAATGCCTTTCCTTTCCTTGGAGGTTCTATGTGGCTCTCCCAAGGGCGTGGCTTCCTTATCCATAGTTAAGAGAGGTGACAGCACTCTATCTCCTGCTTAACCAGGGAGTTTGAATGAGTTTGCTGGGCTCTTTTCCCTATTGTTTGCATTTACTGAGATCAGGAGCTGGAGTCAGTTTGACTGAGTTCAAATCTTCATTCCACCATGCATTTCTTGCTTGACCTTGTGCACACAAGGTACTTAAACTCTTGGTGCCTCAGTTTCCTTATCTATAAAATAAGGATTTGTCAGTAGCTACCTTACGGATTTGCTGAGGTTAAATGAAATAACAAATGTAAAGTGTTCAGCAAAGTTTCTGGCTCATGGTAAGCCCTCAATAAATATTAGCTTTTATTAGTATTACTATTATAGAAATGAGAGATGAGAGATTTGAAGAAACTTTTTAGGTAGAAAATTATATAACAGTGTTCTTTATTCCATATCAAACTTCAGACACTATTGAAAATTCATGCCTATGGGAATAAGGCTTATGCCCTTTGAAAGCATTTTAATATCTGATTCTTACTTTAAAGGGCACAAAACCCACCAAAATAATTTACATAACTTGAGAATATGAATCTTCTCATTTATTCTCTGTTCTCTCAAATCTTATCACAATGCAGGTTTTAGGGGTATTGGTCCAATACTTACTGAGTATGATAATTTTTATACCTAAGGGTCATTGTCAGTGTATGAAGTCTAGAACTAGAAAAATGACATAGATCTTGGCAATGATTCTGTTATAATATTGACATCATTAGACAACAAAGCATTTACCAAGGTTCTCCTGCATGCTAGGAACTGTTAGACATTGAAGGCTGGAAAAAAATTGTGTCTGTTCATGAGGTGGTGATAGTCTAGTGGAGACACAGACACAGACACATATATAGGTAATTATCAGATAATAAGTGCTGTATCTGGGAGCAAAATTAAAATCCAGAGGGAGAAATAGATTCTAACTATTGGATTAAAGTCAAAAAAAGCTCTGGAGAAGAAACAACATTTGAGCTGGGCCTTTAAGGATGAGCAGCAGTTGGCCTGATGAATTGGGGTCTGGAACAAAAGGAGGACTGCTCAGGCAGAAGGAATAGCATGTGCAGGGGCATGGAACCTCAAAGGGATAATTCTATAGAAATTTATGGAACTGGTGGGTAATCTGTTATGTCTAGAACAAATTTTAGTAGGGACTCTGTTATTAATTATACTTACTAAAAATTATAGTTATAACTCCCTTGTAGTAATGTGGAGATAATATAAGATATGCACACCTCATACTCTGTGACATGGACTAAAGATTATGAAAGGTGCCATCACAGATAAACTTGCTGTTAAGATAGTAAGGTAGGCAGGGTAGAAAGGGCATCAGAGTGGGTGGCTTGAAAAGCACATGATCAGGAGGCTGAGGCAGGAGAATTGCCTGAACCCAGGAGGCGGAGGTTGCGGTGAGCCGAGATTGCGCCATTGCACTCCAGCCTGGGAAACAAGA
>NW_016107391.1:4222501-4265392 GCF_001604975.1 Cebus imitator
AAAAGCACATGATCTTATTTGGCAAGGAAGGGAAGATCTATGTAAAATGCATTTAGCCCTGGGACTCTGGGGAGGCATAATGGGATGAGCATTGGTCTGAGAGAAAGGAGACTTTTCTGTTACTCACTGGATGGTGACTTGGGAAACTTAACCTTGTGGGCCTCAATTTCCTTATTTGTAAAGTGAGGGCTTTGGGCTGGATGATCTTGAGTCTCAGAATTTAAAGATTTATTATACTGGCAATGGCTATCATAGCACTGGATTATATTTGAATGGCTTGCCTGCTTCCCAGTTGAAAAAATACCCCATGACTAATGTACACTGGTAGGTCAAGTGGTTGGACAGGTACCAGTAATTAGTTCCAGATGTATGGAAATATTATAAAATCTCTGCTTTGATTCTCTACCTCCACTGTTCTTCTTGTAAGTCCTAGGTTCTTGGGCATTCTGGGCCCCTACTCAGAATGTTTCTTCTACTCTAAAAGTCTGGTTGCTTGTGGCTTTGCCAATTACATGCCTCTATTTGGCCTTAACCTATGATGAACATGAAGCACTAAAATAATTTCCAACTAAGTTCGTTTGGCTCTAGTTTCTTATTCCATTAAAGAACAGTCACTATTTAGATCATGAGCCATGAGGCTGCTGTCCTTGCTATCATAATTATAATTTGGCATATTGGTACATACTGAAGTTGAGCAGATGGTGCCAGGATTTAAACCTGTTTATCGGATGCAGATGGCCCAAACAGTGGCTTATCTGTTGGCAATTTTTATTTAGATCAGGTTAAACATAAATGCCTTTGCATTGCTTTGCATTATTTAAATCAGTTTAAACATAAATGACTTTGCATTACGACTTTTTTCCTAGTCATTTCAAATGGTCTATCTTATTTCTCATTGTTTTGTGGACAAAATTTTGTATTTTAATTAGTACAGCATTTCCTTCTATACTGATGCAAATTATCTCCCCTAAACCTATTACATTTACCTTCCAGTTTTTCTGGAACAGGGGTAAAAAAACCCAACACCAACCACCACCAACAGTCCACATCATTGATTAGTTTGGAAGAAAATGGCTTATGGTTGCCCAGAGTTCCTAATCCTGTTCTCCTCTAACCCTCCACCTCTATGTAAGTTGTCAGTCACACAGCAGAACTTAGCACCAAGGATCTGGAAGACTCACAATTAGTTCAGAGACGAGAAAACAAAACAGAGCACCAGAGAAGCTGAGTGATTTACCTGAGGTCATATTGAAGTGTATGGAGGAGTCAAAGCCAGAACTGTGTCTTTGAATTGCAGTTTGGTCCTCTTCTCAGACATTGCACAGCCTCCTGGAACCACTCTGGTTGCTTAACATCAGATACTCTTGCTAGTGACTGGCATTTTTCCCACATGGGGAAATTGATGCCATCATGGTGGAGAACAAACCCTCTGCCAACTTTATGAAAAACCACAAGATCTGCAAACATTTCTAGTTTTGATTCTGAAGGTGGGGCTTGTGCAGCCAGATGTCTATGACTCAAGAGAAGAAGATATTGTTGCAGTGAAGGAGGTAAGAGCATATATCAAAATGTTGACTTTGGATGTAGAAAAACAAGAGAAGTAGGTAATAGAATCTTACAGCTAAAAAAGATTCAGGAAAGAAAATATTTCAGATAGGTTTCTATTGTCCTCTTGAAGATTTCAGGGACTCCTTTCTCAATGTCCCTTAGAATTCTAGTCCATATTTTATTACCCGGAAACCAGGAGAATCAATGAGTTCCTTTTCCTTTAATTTATTAGTATTAGATCCCTTTAGTTTGGTAATTTGAAGTCAAAGCCTGTCACTTCTATACTTTTTCTTGGCGGAAGCAAGAGTTGCCCAGGATGTGTGGTGGAGTCAGGATTGAAACCTCTACAGATAAGCTGCCTTCTTCAGAGACTGACGGTAACCAGGCTTTATCTTATCATACGCCTCCATGATCACCTGGTCTTGACTCATTTCAGTGTAGCCTCGCTCTTTAAGAGTGCCGTGTATTAATCTCTTTCACAGCTGTGTTCTGTATTGGGATCTGAGTTATAAAATGCTAAGATATGGAAAAGGGATGCTGTAATTTGCAAAACAACTCATTTGAGCTTTTTTGGCACATCCTTCAGCATCATTTTTTAAGCTATACCCATTCATATATTCCACAGATGCTTACTGAGTGCATCCTTAGTGCTAGACTCTAGGGGTACAACTAGGACAAAAGAGATGCCTGCTTGCAAGGAGCTTAAAGTCCAGAGGAAAAGACAAACAAGCTGGTGGATGATTAAAATCCTTTGTGATAAGCATAGTGCTCTGATAGGGGCCAGCATGTGGGATTGAGAGCACACAGGGAAAACCCACAAGAAAACTCAGTAAATGGTTGTTGAATGAAAGAAGAGTCCTCAATTACCACTTACTAGTTGTGTGATTTTTAGCAAGTCTCTGTTGTCTTCTCTGCAAACTGGAGATAATAATACTTTCCAAAGAGCATCTCAGAGATTTTATGAGAATCAATTGAAGCAATACACTTAAAAACCCTTAGGAAGCCATAATGCTATGTAAGGGAATTGTGAAAAGAAATAATGTGCTCTTCCTGGTGCTGTGCAGCCATGATATCTTTGTTAGAATTTGAAAGTTATTAGGAATTTTGGGTAAGTTTCTGAGAGAATAGATTTCAGCCAAAGAAATGTGTCTATTGAAATCCCTGAAAGGCTTTATTTTAAATTGTCTTCTTTACAAGACAAAAACCACATGACATAGGCCCCAGAGACAGTTGCAAAGAATCTAATTTAGTTTGCATTTGGAGTGAAGAAGATTCTGAAATACTTTTATTTCTTCTTCAAAGGTCTTTTAATTATGGTTACCTCTTTAAAAACCTGTTTTGACAGGCCTCTAGATTCCTAATGACTACATCCATGGTGTCACCAGATTCTCCTAGAAACACAGAAAATATCATAGTTGTTATACACTCTCGTGACTTCAAATGCCTACTTTGTGCTCAGCATTAAGGAAAATATAAGAAACAAGATTATCCCTACCATCAAGGATGTTAGAGTCTGATGAAAAAACAATTACTACACATAAAGCAATAGTGAATGATAACTATACACATACACTATATGCAGAATTTAAGGCTGGAAAACCTATCGTGGGTTTATGGAGGCAGCAAGATTCCGTTGGCACTTGAAGGATGAATAAGATTTGGATACGGCTGAGTGCAGTGGAAAATTATTAATCTCTGCAAGTCTGAGGAAATACATGAATTTTGGAAATGTAGAATGCATATTGTCAGCTTCTGGGGTAATATTAATTGCTTCTATTTTTTAAGTGCTTTGTATATGTCAGACATAGGCTGAAATCTTTACATGGATTATCCCCTTTAGTCCTCATAACAGCCCTATGAAGTGGGTACTATTAACACCTCTATTTACATATGAGAAAATTGAACGTCAGAAAATTAAGTAATGTGACATCAGACATATAGCTAATAAGTGGTAAAATCAGATTTCAAACCCAGATATGTCTGGGTCTAAAGTTCATGGCATTTGACACTATATTATGCCACTTTCTGATTCTGTATCAGCAAGCTTTCAAATGAATATCTGGAATCTCCTGAGGAATCAGTCAGCAATTATGAAACCTCTCAGTATCTCTTTAAATTAGAATTATGCTTCCTTCTTTCTTTTCTTCTTCTTTATCTTCTTCATTCCTTTTTTTCTTCATCTCAATATATACATTTTTTAGTTTTTAAAGTTTTGAGATAATGTAAGTCTAACAAAAGAGTTGATAAAATAGTACAGAGTCCCTGTATACCATTCATTCAGCCTCTTCTTTTGTCAATATTTTATACAACCAGAGGACTTACCAAAACTGGGAATTTAACCTCAGTATAATGCATTAGCTAAAGTAGACAACTTAACTTGAATTTCACAAATGTTTCCACTAATATTCTCTTTCTGTTAGAAAGTCCCGTCAATTTTCCCAAATTGCGTTTAGTCATTGTGTCTCCTTAGTCTCCTCCAATCCGTGAAATTCCCCCAGTATTTTCTTATCTCTCAGGACTTTGACACTTTTAAAGGCAATTGGTCAGTTAATATTTATAATCTCTTTTAATATGGGTTTTTCTGATGTTTTCTTAAGATTACATTGAGATTATAAATTATTGAACAGGATACCAGGGAGGTGGTATGCTCTTCTCAGTCCTTCATACCAGGGGTACATGGTGACAATGTGTGGTTTTGAAACATCCTTCAATGTTCCTAGATTGTTTAGGCTGGTGAGGAGATACAAGAGGCAGTGTATTTCTGAAGTGAACAAGGATGGGATCAAGATACCAGGACTGAAGAGGGAGGTGGCGAGATCTCCTCCCTATATCTTATCTTTCATGCTTGGAAGCTATTACAATGTAGAACAGGGCAGAATTCTTCTATGAAATCGTGCATGGTACTTGAGGTCCTCCTCGTAACTCTTAAACTCACTTGAAGGGTCTTGAGCCTTAGTCTGAATCTGATTTTCTGCTTCTACACCCTGGGAATAATAATCCTGGAAAGAAGGGCATGAAGTGAGTAAAAAACATTCCAAGTAATGCACTTCCTGACTTTGCTCCTACTCTCAAAACATTTTTCAGGAGCATTAAGAAATAATGTTGAAAACACAGCTTTCATTATGGGTGAGGTGGAAAATTTACATTGAAAGCACTCATCATGTTTGGGAATAATAAAACATTGAGTAGAGTCACTCTTCTCATAAGAGCCTTTGGATTTTAGGTGGAATGTAAACTGAAAATTGCAATCAGATCAATTAAAGGCACAATATTTTATATTATTGCCTTAGTCACTGATTTTGGTGGATATTTTAATTATATTCAAGGAGGCAAATAAGTCTTGCTTGTGAATAAATATAAAAGGATTGTAACTATGAAGACTTTATTGCTATCACTCCCCTGTTGAATACAGTGATTTTCTGGTTACCTGATCTGAAATGAATTGTAAGGAAGCATTAGGAGGGAGCACAATGCAGTAATTCAGGGTGCCATGTTTTGCCTATGAAGCATAAATATTTGAACATTTGCATTTCCATTTCTGAATGAGCGGATTAGTAGCTATAAAAAATTAACTCATGTTCTTTCAGGTATGGTTGAAATATTACATTCAATCTTAACCCCCCAGGAAAAAACAACACAAATCCCCATGTTTCATGAAACGTGAAAAGAATCTCATTTCAATATCTTGCTTCATTTAACTGGTGCCACATCTATTATACAAAATGGCAATCATGGTGTAGTTAAGAATTGAAGACTCCCATTCTGTTCTTGAGAGGAATAGTACACAAGTATATCCTACTTTATCCACTTTCTCTTAAAGTTGTTGGTAAGTTGGAATTTATAAATTCAGAAGCAAAGCTGACAACTGAAGGAGGCTTAATTTTATTTTTTGAAGGAGAAGCCTCTTTTTGAAATGTTTTATTTTTAAGCTTATTATTTTTAAGTATGAAAAGATATTAAAGGGAGATACATTGTTTGGACTTTTAAGTCCAAGAACTCCTTAATTATTCTAGTGTACAGAGAGAGGTCATGTTAATCTTGTCCATAAAAAGATGTACTTCTTAGCAAGTGCCTTTTTGTAGAAAATGATAACCATTTCACCATATAGTAATAAAATGTTATTATTACTATTATTGGATAAATAACATGAACCATAGAAAATCATGTACTTTGCCAAGTTCCCAACTAATATATTATTGTCACGTTTTTAAATTCTATATGCATTTTATGTCTCACCAGAAAATATATTTTATGCAATCTATATTAATTAATGTATTAATATTGGTACATTATTGTCTTAGTCCATTTTGTGTTGCTATAAAGACATGCATAAGCCTCTGTCATTTATACAGACAAAAATATCTATTTTGCTCATGATTTGGCTGTTTGGAAAGTTTATGATTGGGTGTCTGGGTCAGGTGAGGGCTGCAGGCTACTTCCACTCATGGCTGAAGGTAAAGGAGAGCTGGTGTGTGCAGAGATTGCATGGCCATAGAGGACACCAGGGGAGGAGGAGGTTCCAGGCACTTTTTACAACCAGTAACAAATAGAGCCAGAACTCATTTAAGCCCAAGGGAAGGCATTAATCTCTTCATGAGGGATCTAACCCCTTGACCTAAGACCTCTCATTAGGCCCCAACTCCAATATTGGGATCGAACATGAGGTTTGGAATGGATAAATATCTAAATCATAGTAATTATTATTAACTGAAGTCTGTCATGTATTCAGGTTTAGTTTTTATCTAGTGTCCCTTTCCTGTTTCAAGATTCCATTTGGGCTAACATATTTCATTTAATGTCTTATTTTCTTAGGCTCCTTTGGCTGATGTTTTCTCATAATTAGACTAGTGTTATGGGTATTTGGGAGGAAGACCATAGATGTAAAGTGTCATTTTCATCACATCATATCAAGGGTAACACATCATTAATGTGACTTATCACTTTTGATGTGGATCGTGATTATTTGATTGAGATAGTGGCTGTCAGGTTTCTTCAGTGTAAGGTTACTCTTTCTTTCCCCTTTCATACCATACTCTTTGGAGAGAAGTCACTATGCATAGCCTACGCTTAAGGAGTGGGAAGTTGTGCTCCTCTTCAAGGGCAGAATAGCAGCATAAATTATTTGGAAGTCTATAATCTTTTTGTATGTGTTAAAATAGTCTATGCTTGATGACTTTATTATTTGGTTCCCATGCATATTTGTATATATTGTGCATTTGTTCTATCTCTTTGTTATCCCTTTTTTCTTATCTCTTCTGCTGTGTAGCTTATTTCTACGGAATCCCAAACATTTATTTGAAAAAATGTAAGAGTAAAGTGAAGTCTAAGATGATCCTCCTCCAAAGAGGATTTATTTTTATTTACAGCAAGAGACTAGGATACTAGCAATCCTGAGTTACCTTAACCCAAATTCAAAGGTCGAGATGACTTGAAGAACTTCTGTCTCCATGAATACTTTTCCATATATGGCATGTAACTCTTTTGGAGTACTCTAACCAAAGCATGGGGAGTTTCCAAGACTCCCCCCTCTTTCGGGGATTCAGGACTGCAATTTATGTTTTTGTGTAGCTCAAGACCATCTAAATATCTTCTCAACATCTTGACAATTTATTTTGGGATTGTCAGGTGCCTGACGGCTTCTATAAAATGAGATGGTTTGGTCAAAGATCTATAAAATGCTTGATTACGACATACTGAGTTATGCTAAGACATGGTTCCTGCCTACTTCTATTTTAGTTGTGATACTAAAGGTATACACAGGAAGCATTAAGAACAAATTTGATAACAAAGTGCTAAATTGCATTGTATAGATAGAGAATAGGAAAGTCTATCTGAAGCTGCTTGTCATGCAATAGAAAGAATAATCATAAAACAGATATATAAAGGACAAGTTGGTGAGGGTTGCTAAGTCAATTCCATGGAATTGGATTAACTGTTTTTCTTTCCATTTTTGCACTTCCAGCAGATATGCTTTATGGTCAAGTCGATGTGTAAGCCAATATATCTCAATATTAATAAAATAACCTCTTTAATATGTTAATTCTGTGTTTTTGCTTGGGGTTGGAGAGATACCTCTATTTTTAGATATCTTTCCCAATATACCTTCAAAGGTAGACCCAATTCCTAGTTTCTCACCTTCCCTAGACTGACCTACCAGGAGCCTTTTGTGGTCAGGATTCTAACCTTAACTTTGTATCATTTTGAGCTTCAGATTCTTTATTAGTAAAAATGAAGTCAATAACAAATCCCCTCCTAGGTTGGTTTTGAGAATCAAATGAATAGTGGTAGTGACGATGCAAGCTCCTTGAAGGCTGAAAATCATATGTGAACTGTAACATCATTAGGCATTATTTTGGCTTGTTATCAGATTGTAAACCTTGGAGATTATTATAAGATTAGAAAGCTCTGGATGTGAGAAAACAATGATGAATATGCTATTACAGGCTGATCATGACCCTCAGAAATTTAAACTGTGATTTTTTTGTTTATTCAATTGCACATTTATTCATAATTTATTTATTTAACAAATAATTGCTAAATATCTTCAATGGACCTGCCACTGTTCTGGGTGCTGAGGACTGGGGAGAAAACATGCACACAATCTCTGTCTTTAAGAAGCCCACAGTCTAGAAGGGTAATAAAAATTAATCAAAGAATCAAGCTAATACATGGAAAGATACAACTGTGATAGATACTTTGAAGGAGAGGTCTATGTTAATTTAAGAGTGTATAATGAGGGAACGGAGGGTTTGACCTCATCAGAGAAGTCAAGGAAAACATCCCCAAGGAAGTTATGGCTGCAGTGTGACTTTAAGTATAAGAGTTAACAAGACACATGGAGGAAGTTGGAGTATTCTAGGCAAAGGAACTAAAATCTGCAAAAGTCTTGAAGTAGGAAGAATGACATATTCAAAGACCTCAAAAGAGTCCAGAAAGGGAGGGAAGCAGAGGACAAAGAGGAAGTAGGACTGATGTGGTTTGGATCTGTGTTCCCACCCAAATCTCATGTTCAACTATAATCCCCCTTGTTGGAGGTCAGGTCTGGTGGGAGGTGATTGGATCATGGAAGCCTTTCTCATGGTTTAATATCATCCCCCTCGGAGCTGTTGTTGCAATAGTGATTTCTCATGAGGCCTAGTTGTTTAAAAGTGTGCGGCATCTCCCCCTTGTCTCTATTCCTTCTGCTTTGGCCATGTGAAGTGCTGGCTCCCCCTTCACCTTCTGTCGTGACTGCAGATTCCTTGAGGCCTCCCAGAAGCAAATGCTGCCGTTCTTCCGGTGAAGCCTGCAGAACCATGGGCCAATTAAACCTCCTTTCTTTATAAATTACCCAGTATCAGGTGTTTCTTTATAGCAATGTAAGAATGGACAAATATGGGGGTACAAGATGGCATTGAGAAACGTGTCACTACAGGGCTTTTTGGGCTATGGTAAGAATTCTGGTCTTTATCCTAAGGACAGTGAGCATTCTTGAAGTGTACAGGGCAATGATATTATGAGTAAGGATGCTACATCACAGAGATCAGCTGATGTTTGGGGAGAGAGTTGGTCTTCATCAGGCTTCGTATTAGTCAGCTGAGTCCTCCATTTTTCTATCATTATGTTCATAGGGAAGAGTAATTTAATGTGAACTCTTCAATCCAAAGTGGGGTTTATGTTTGTTTAGAAGTGCATTATTGAAAAAGCACTGAATAGAATTCCAGGTAACATTAAAAAATTATCAGGCTATGTCCGTTTGCTTAATAAATGGTGGCTATTTTGCAGAAGCCATTAAGATACAAATAAGGGAAATCTGACTTTGAGTTACATCTGATAAACATTTATTTAAGGGAAAAATATTGGGAATATCCAAACAATAGAATATCTCATTTCATTATGTTTAAAATCTAATAGAATAAAATAATTACTATAGAACTTTTATGGAATGTGATTTTTTTAATTAAAATTTTAAATATTTGTTGTGTGTTAACTTAGGAGAAACTGGATATAGGAGGTATCCTTTTACCTTCAGAGAAACTAGAGGTAATGTATAGTCTACACCACCTCCATATCACCTCAAGTAACACACAACAAATCACCAAATGATAATTTAACATTGACAAGGTACCATCATTGACAAGCTACAATAATCACTAAAATCAAGCCTTTATTGATCTCCTTCTTCATCATCATTGTCATCATCATCATCATCGTCATCGTGGTCTCCCCTTTTCAGGCCCTCTGATTTCTGTGTCATTCCTCAAACTCCCACATCTTGTTCTTTCCTAAGCCTGTCTAGTATTTCCCCTTCTGGGCTTGTGGAAGATACGTTAGGAAGAACATGAACTTTGGAGTCAGTTATACATTGGTTTGGCTCTCAGCAACACCTGTCAACATTGTGATCTAGAGCAAATCATTTAGCCATTTTGCCGTCCATCTTCCTTTTAGTGTAAATTCGAGGTAATGCTATTTCACAGAGGTATTGTGAGAATTAACTTAGTTTATTAGGTAGAGTACTTATTCTAGTTTCTGTGGGATTATGTTTTTCAAAGATGTTGGTTGCAGTAGCTCTCATCCCATATGTTCTTTTACAACATGACCAGCTACCCCGATATCCAAAGGTAGGGTTTATTTCTTCTCCCTGACTTGTGACTGCTTTGACCACAGAGTATGATGGAAATGATGACTGTGACTTCCAAGACTGGATCATAAAAGACATTGAAGCTTCTGCTTTGTTTACTGAGACACTTCCTCTGGGGGTCCTGCATGTAGAAAGTCGGATCACCCTGAAGGAACTCAGGCACACAGAGAAGCTACCGGAAGGCTCAGTCTGCAGCTTCAGTTGAGGTCTACCAGCCAGCATTAGCCGCCAGTTGTGTGAAGGCAGAAACCTATACATGATTTTAGTTCCCAGCAATCAAGTCTTTCCAACTGTGGCTCCAAACATGGGAGCTCAGAAAAACGATTCCCATTGTGCTGTCTGAATTTCTGACCCATGAAATCTGTGCATATGATTAAATAGTTATTTAAAGCTGGTTGTGGAGTAAGTATCAGTAGCAACTGGAACAGTTTTTAATAAATTCTAGTAATTGTTGCCATGATCATGAGTATTATTATTGCCTACTTTACAGGGTGATTTTTATGTAATACATTACCACAAAAGTAAACCAACCAATACTGCTGATTATGAATACACGTAAAGCCTAGAAGATGTTGTAGACCATTTTTTTTTTCTTGTTTGTTTTTGAGACAGTCTCACTCTGTGCAGTAGCATAATCTCAACTAACTGAAACCTCTACCTCCTGGGTTCAAGCAATTCTCCTGCCTTAGCCTCCTGAGTAGCTGAGACTACAGGTGCCTGCCACCACGCCCAGCTATTTATTTATTTATTTATTGAGATGGAGTCTCACTTTGTCACCAACCAGGCTGGAGTGCAGTGGCACTATCTCCACTCACTACAACCTCCACCTCCCAGATTCAAGCGATTCTTCTGCCTCAGCCTCCTGAGTAGCTGGGCCTGCAGGTGCATTCCATCATGCCTGACTAATTTTTGTATTTTTAGTTGAGATGGGATTTCACCATGTTGACCAGTTTGGTCTCTATATCTTGGCCTCATAATCTGCCTGCCTCAGCCTCCCAAAGTGCTGGGACTACAGGCATGAGCCACCATGCCCAGCCGTTGTAGACTATTTCTTAATTTTCCTACCAAGTCATTGTTTTCAATGGGCATTCAAGAGTGCCTTCACTCTCAGGACTCCTCCTACTTCCCTATTTAATCTTCCTACCATCCTGTCGGCTCACTGTTCTTCCCTGTGAGCAACATTTGGTGAGCAGGTCCTGGGTTATTTTCCATGCTCAGTGGCTCTTCTGTTAGGAGGAAGCATGTGATTTCAGATTCTTTATTTATGTCATAAATATTTTTTCAGCTTCTCTTATGTGGCACTGGGAATATGGCAATGACTGAGACAGATATCCATCCCCTTGTGGAGCTTACATTCCATTTTGGGGAATTAAACAATATGTCAGATAAATAATCAAAGTATACACTACAGGAGACGGAAGTAAGCAGCTTGGAGAAGCACAAGGCAGAGACTTGAGAAAGGGAGAGTTGGGGGCAGTAGTACCATTTAAGAGAGAGTTACAAGGATGATGTCATTGAGAAGATGTAATTTCAGTAAAATCTTGAAAGAGGCAAGAGAGAAAGCTTTATGGATATCTGGAGAATGTGTTTGGTGGAGAAGAACCAGGAAAAGCAAAGATCTGAGGTGAGGCATGGGCATGAGTGTTCAAGGAAACACCAAGAAGGCCAATGTGGGTGGAACAAGCTGGCAGGAACTGTGGGCAGTAAGGCAAGTGGACTAAATAGTGTCCAGCCTCATAGCACAGTGAGGAATTTGATTTTGACTCTAAGACGGTAGAACAGTAGAAGATTTGGGCAAGAAATATTATCTGACTTTCATTTTAACAGGCTCCCTCTGGCTGCCGTGTTGAAAATAGACTGTAGGGAGATGTGGTTGGGAACAGGGAGACCCGTTAGGGGGCCATTCCAACCATTCAGGCAGGTAATGAGTACTGCTTGGAGCCAAGATAATAGCAATGAAGAAGGTGAGAAACAGCCTCTGGCTTTGCTGATGAATTGGATGAGTCAAGAATGACATTGTGGTTTTCGTTCTGAAAACTAGAAGCCTATCCTGGCCATTTCTGAAAGAGGGAAGGCTATGGGGGGAGTAGGATTGGAGAGAAATCTTAGTTTGGGACATGTTGAGTTTGACATGCCTAATAGTCTCCACTATGGAAGAATTTTTCAAAGCTAAATATTTTTTGCTTCTCTTTTTTTTATTATTTATTTTATTGCATTTTAGGTTTTGGGGTACATGTGAAGAACATGCAAAATTGTTGCATACCTGGTACACACGTGGCAGTGTGATTTGCTGCCTTCCTCCCCATCACCTATACCTGGCATTTCTCCCCTTGCTATCTCTCCCCAGCTCCCCACCCCCCACCGTCCCTCCCCTATTCCCCCCCAACTGACCCCAGTGTGTAGTGCTCCCCTCCCTATGTCCATGTGTTCTCATTGTTCAACACCTGCCTGAGTGAGAGCATGCAGTGTTTGATCTTCTGCTCTTCTGTCAGTTTGCTGAGAATGATGGTTTCCAGGTTCATCCATGTCCCATTAATATAACAAAGACTCTGCCTCTTTGTCTTAGCAAAGATCCTGATCATGCAAATGAGATTAAGTCACTCTCTCCTTAACTATCCAATGGCTTCCCATTTCACTTAGAATAAAATACAAATTCTTTGCTACATACTCCAGGACCCTTCCTATATGTATTTGTTGTCCACCCTACTTTGTAACGCCCTCCTCTTCATTTATTATGCTACTTCTATAAGGACCTTATTTCTGTTTCTTGAACATGCTAAGATCATTTGGTCTTAGGGACTTGCAGTTGCTGTTCTCTGTTTCTGTAATATTCTTATACTCTTCCCATTTTTTTTTCTGCATCAGAGGCTCCTTGTGATTATTCAGATCGCAGCTCATGTGTTCACTCCTTAGAATGCTCTTTTGTAATCATTATAATTATCTCCATAGCACTTCTCATCCTCTGAAATTATTCATTTATTTATTTACAGATTCATTGATTGTCTCCTTCCCCTCCCACCTCCCACAAAGTATCTTATCTGACTAGTTTGCCACTGTTTACCTAATGCAGCATCTGACACATCTGAAGCATCCAGTAAATATTTATTTAATAAGTTAATGGGGGTAGGAAGGAAAGGAGTTGGTGGAGAGAGAAAGCCTATTCTCTGTTATAATAAAATCTTTAAAAATTTAATATTGTCTTTATGTTGGCTACAATTTTGCCTCTGTTGATTAATTAATGCATTTTATGTTATAGACCTTAAAAACTGCAAAGTATTTCACGTGGGTTTTTGTATTAACAATACAAGATCAATAGGTCAGGCTCTCCACATTATATATATATGAAAATGAAGCTTACAAGAACCAGGTAGGTTTCTCAAGGTTACTCTGCTTTTAAATGACAGAGCCTGCCCTTGAACCTATGCCTCATAACTTTGAGCCTGGTGTTCTTTTCAAATAACATGCTAGGTCTCTATGATATCACAGGCATTGATACTGTCAGAAGGAGCAGCATTTCACTAAATGGGTCAGATAAAATTAGAAGTGGTCTCAAATTTTGCTGACTCAAGTCTTTGCCCACTTTTAGAGCTAAATCAGATTTATTAATATCTTCTGACTCTGGTATATTTAAATAACTTTCTTTAATTTACACACATATTTCTCAGGCTCCGGCTGCTGGCAGTGTAACAGGGAATATAAGAAATCTCCCAGGAAACATGCTTCTTCTCAAATTTTTACCAAATTTTAGAACCTATGGGGGGCTTTATAATCTCTGAGAAGCCCAAACTAATGGTTGGTTCTAATTCATTCTACAACCACAGCACTTTCCACACTACTCACTGCAAGGTGAGGAGTTGTGAGCCATTGTCACCTTGGGTTATTTCTGGCAGAACTGCACAGAAGGGGACCCACCACACGCTAGCTCTTTCTGCAATCATCTGCTTCTGTGTTAACCTAACCATGGTCCAAAATAATGCATACTTGAACAGAAGTGGTGCTTGAAGGTGAGTATGGGGTGAGAAGTGGGGTCCTCCCAGAGTATCTGTACCCTAGAAGTCACAAAATTTACATTTTACATTGGAATTATTTGCTTTACTTGCTACACTTCCAGAAATATTGTTCTCAGAACTGTGAGGGATGCAGAAATGTGGAATCTAGCCTTTGTTCCAAGAAGCATACAGTTTAGTAGGCAATTTACATTTGCTTTCAAATAACTATAGTGCAAATTAGAATTTAGAATAGATGCAGCCTAGAGTATATGGTTAAAGGCTTACTTTTTGGAGTCAGACATACTTGGGTTCAGATTGTGACTCTACCACTTAGTCAGAGCTTTTTGGATAAGATATTTAACCTTGCTAAAGGTTTGTTTCATTTTGCAACATGGGGCTAACAATATCTATATGTATTGTTATGCATAACTGCATTCATGATATATTTATGTAATGGATTAATACAGTTTTTAGCACATATTAATTAAACAATAAATGCTTGCTTTTACAATTATTACATATATGTATATATGTTTTAAAATAGTATTTTTATCTGGTCTCCTGCTCTCAATAAGTGGCTACGCTTCTACTTTGAGGAAATAATATTGGTAAAATTTCAAAAGAGAGAAAGTTCAGGATTTATGGGGAAGTGGTCAGTCTTAGTTTGGCCAGAGTTTGGGATCTGTGTAGAGAAGTCTTGAAATGTAAGAGACAAATATGGGAGGGTCAATTTAGGTGAAGCTTGAAGAATTAAGTGATAAACTAAAAAGTCTGCATTTAACAGATATGGAAAGGGAGTTGTTTAAAAGGGAGCTCTGGAGGCAAAGTACCTGAGTTCTCACCCAGCTACACTGTTTACTGCCATATAACCTTGGACAAATTATGTAACCTCTGCCTCAGTTTCCTCATTTATAATAAGATTATAAACATCATAGGGTTATTTTGAGCATTATGAGATATTACATGTTTATTACTAGCTGAAAGCTTGGTAAAGCATTAAATCAATGGTAACTATTATTATCTGAACATAACTAAATAGTTGATTTAAAAGTAGCAGAAACCATAAACAGCCCTTTCAGTGCTATCATGTAACTAAAATGGACATGTTGATGAATTTCGAGCAAGGCAGCAATAAAAAGTAAAACTTTAAACTTACTCTTCAGTCTCCAAAAATTTCGTTTTTCTTCAGGAGTTTCCTAACTATTTATGCAGTCACCATCTGACTGGAGGTAACTGTAAGAACTTCTATGTAAAGTGGAAGGTTCGGATGCAATTTATATATACAGGCATCCCAATGGCAGCTTGTAGTTCATGATATATCAGTATAGTATATGCACTAAATCCATTCTTGAAAAGTAAGGTGCCCATTAGTTTTCATAAGTTGCATATTTTAAGCATGTAGAGAAGTCTTTCTTTAGAAAAAATTCTATCATTAATTGATGTTTAAAATGTAAAAGAGATAACCAAAGCATTTATCATCTTTCCTTCTTTTCCTCACATCTTTATTAAATTATAATTGACAAATAAAAATTGTGTATATTTAAGGTGTACAGCATGATGTTTTGATATATTTACATTGTGAAATGATTATTACAATCAAGCAAATTAACATTCATCACTTCACATAGTTATAAAATATTTTATGTGTTTGTATATGGTGAGAACATTACAGATCTACTCTTTCAAATTTCAAATATACAATATAGTATTATTGACTATAGTCAGCATGCTGTGTATTATATCTCCAGAACTTATTCATCCAATATAACTGAAACTGTTTACCCATTGACCAACAATAAAATCCAAGGGTTCCTTTCTTTGGATGAATGTAAGGCTGAGTGAATAGCACTTACTAAATAGCTCCATGTCTCGGCTATCTAAAGCCAAAGCAGAGTTAATCTTGATTTTTTTCCTTTTCAGGAAATCCACAAATATTTCAATCTGCCATTATTAATTTTCACTTTGTCATTTTTCTTTAGGTGCAAACATTTGACAGGTGGCCTTAGCACTTTTCATGAGAACTCAAAGTAGATGACTAATAAATACAAATGTCACTTCCCTAGAAAAACTCAAAGACCCAGAAGTGTTCACCTTTAAATAGTACAGGATAGGGTGACAACTGGCATCTGCAGTCTCACAGGTGAATTTTTTTCAGTGGGGGTTCAACCAGATAACTAAGAATCATTCCACTGCGTTAGTTGGATTTCAGGAAGATAATGAGGCTCATGTCGGAAAACCTTAATGGAACATTTTGCTGGCAACAACTTTTGCAACTAGATTATGTACATCAGAGAAGTCTTGGGATGGACGCTGGTATCAGGAAAGTTTCATCTCTCTCTAATTATCTTTAACTCAGTGATCAGAGCCAGCTCTATCACATTACAGTCTAGAGCGAAGTTTTTTTTTTTTTTTTTTTGTCTCTCTCTCTCTGTTATTTTTTTTTTTTTTTTTGGTCTCTCTCTCTCCGTCTTGTTTTTTTTCCTCCTTCTCCCCTTTGTCTCTTTTCCTTTTTCACTGTGAATTGACTGCTTTAAAATCAGTAACTCATTTCAACTTCTGTGACCTATTGTTTGAAGCCAGATCTGCTTGGAGCCATTTCTAATTCTCTTAATTAAGGCCAGTAGTGTTAAGAATATTATAATTTAGATATATCCATTTGGGAAGGGATCACCAACTACATCTAGAATATTTTATGCTTCTCCCAAATGAAACCCCCTTTCATTGTCATATTTATCCCCAAGCCACCACGTTGTCTCCTCCTACCACACCCCCCCCCGCACTTGCAGGTAGATACACATCTACCTGAATTACAGATTTATATAGTGCATAATTATATATTACAGATAGATATCCCATGTACCACTTTTCTCCTAGTCATGTAATATTGGAATCTGGGCTATCATAAAATATCTTCTATTATGAAAATTCTCGAATGTATATAAAAATTGAGAGCACAGCATGACGAACCTCATAGACTTATCACAGGCTATGATGTTTCCTGTGTTCTTGTATCTTCATGGTGCCCAGAGTTGTTACTAGCACAGAGCAGGCACTTTATTCATGTTTTCTCACCAAGCTGATTGTTTGTTTATCAAATGTATTCCATCTTCAAAAATAGGGACTAGTTCTGTATAACTTTACTAGTTTGATCACCCCTTTAAGAAATAAACTTGTTGCAGACCTGTGACTATGGAAAATAACAGAATCTTTAAAGAAAAGGACCATTTTGGGCACCTTTCTGTAGTTTTCTAAAGATGTTATACCTGCTTAGTGGAGAGGGACTTAAAACAGGCGTTTTTCTACTAAAGTGTGTCTTTTATTACAAGTTGAAATTGTGATTGAAGACACTTAACCCTAAGGAGTAAATGCCTCCAAAAGAATAATACATATACCTAGACAGAATTAAGTGCTAATGAAATCTGAAAGCATATTTTATACTTAGAACTTAAAAAATATTTTTTATATAAAAGTTTTTAGATTTTTTTTCCAGTTGTAAAAAATAAAAGGTTGTTGTCAGCTATATTTTTGCTATATCACTATCACCTTGATTCCCACATGGACTTGAGAAAGAAGTAGGCAGCTGATTATGAGTGTCTCTAGGGTGACAATTTGTTGTCTTCTGACCTATGTATCTAAGGCCCAGATAGGTCTTTGGAGAAAACCAATTTGTTGGCAAATGCAAATTCTAATACTCTGTGCATTATCTGGGAAACACTTTCCTTGCATTCAAGAATAAGCTCATCACCCAATCAGAAGACCTTCTTCTTCCCCTTTTGAAATATGCTGTATTTTATTGACTTCCATGCCCTTTAAAAAATGCTGAAAACAGTTAATATGAGATCCACCCTCTTAACATATTTTCAAGTTTACATGTTTTTGACTATAAGCACAATGTACAGTGCAGACAATCTCTGGGGCTTATTCATCTTATTTGAGTGAGACTTTACGCCCACTGGTTAATAACTTTTAATTTCCCCCTCCCACAGCCTCTGGCAACTGCCATTCCACTCCTTGATTCTATGACCTTGACTGTTCTAGATACCTCTTATAAGTGGAAGCATGCAGTATTTGTCTTTCTTTTTTTCCTTACTCTGTCACCCAGGCTGAAGTGCAGTGATGTAATCACAGCTCACTAAAGCCTCTACCTTCTGGGTTCAAGCAATCCTCTTACTTCAACCTCTCAAGTAGCTGGGACCTCAGGTGTGCACCAGCACCATGCTTGGCCATATTTTTAAACTTTGTAGAGATGGGGTCTCACTATATTGTCCAGGCTGGTCTTGTACTCCTGGGCTCAAATGATCCTCCCACCTTGGCCCCCTAAGGTTCTGGGATTACAAGCATGAGCCACCATGCCCAGTCCCGTACTTACCTTTCTGTGACTGTCTTATTTCATGTGGCGTAATGTCCTCTACGTTAATCTATGTTGTTTAATGGTGTAGAATTTCCTTATTTCTTTAAGGCTGAATAGTGTTTCATCACAAGTATGTGTATTCTATGTTTTCTTTATGCCTTTTTCTGTCAGTGGACATTTAGATTGTTTTCACATCTTGGCTATTGTGAATAGTGCTGCAATAAATATAGGAGTGCAGATATCTCTTTGAAAGCCTCAAATTGAATTGATTTCAATTGTTTTTGACAAATATCTAGATGTGGGAATTTTTGATCATATAGTGGTTCTATATTTAAATTTTAGGGGAACCTCCATTCCATTTTCCATAGCAGCTACACCATTTTGCATTCCTACCAATAGCGTCCAGGTTCCACTTCTTCCACATCCTTGCCAACACTGATTGTATTTTGTCTTTTTAATAATATACAGTCTGATAGATGTGAAATTATATCTCCTTATGGTTTTTATTTGCATTTTTCTGAAGTGACATCATTTTATATGCTTATTGGACATTTGCATATCTTATTTGGAGAAATGTCTATTTAAGCTCTTACCCCATTTTCTCTGTCTAATTTTTGATATCGAATGAAAGGCCAAAGTGCCTGTGACTTTGAAAATAATTTTAGTAACTGAGAGCTCAAAGTGAGTGTAATTCTGAAATTACTTCATTTTGCTTCAGACAATCCAAGGGTGTGTAAAACTATCAGCATTAAAAAAGGAAAAACCCTAACATAATTATGAGATTTTACAGAAAAATAAAACCTTAGAGAATGTCTGATTCTTTTACAGCTGATAAAATGGAAATTTGGAGAAATTAAGTTACTAGCTGAGATTACCCAACTGCTTATGGGCAAATGCAATTCTAGAAGCAGTGTCCTGGAGCATATTGAGTCACTCGAGGAGATAGTATTAATACTCTAAATACCAGGTCAGTACTGTATCCATGTGTGTTCTCAAAAAATTGTACCAGGGTGCTTTCAAGTCTTCATTGGATAAAATGAGATTATAACTGTTACATTACTGTTTTCTGGGTGAATCCAGGCACTTTGGATCTACATACCTTCTTCGTAAACTCTATTCCTTACAAACTGGGCATTGCTTGTGGGAATAGGTGCAGCATCATTTGGACAAAATCAAAAAGGTGCAATGATGATTCTTTGTACAGATATAAACATCACTTTCTGTATTCTTTTTTCTATTATTTGGAGTCTATAACCAAAGAAATTATCCCACTATTATAAACACTGTGACTTTAGCCAAAATAATTGATTGCTGTGTGCTTCTTTTTTTCCCATTAAAGAAAAAAATTGCAAAGTCTGTTGCTAAGAGAAAGATGGTCAAAACACCTGTTTAGTGTGACTCTGTTGGGAGTTTGCCAAACAGAATCACCCATAGGTTAGCTTTTTGGAACAAAGAGCAAACATATCCATAAGGTTTATTACTTCTTGTGCTGAATTAGGAAGGACAATATCAGGAAAGACTAGTAGTTGAGACCTCCAGAAGGTCCCCAAGGAGCCTTTATTCTTATTATTTTTTTTTAATATTACAGACTGCCTCACTTCCCCTGGGTCTAGTCTGAGAGGGATGCCATCTTAATAGCACTACAAAAGCAACAAGACATTCTGGAAGACCTAGTGCCCAAAAGGGGAAGTTTGGGAGCCATTCATCATGTTGCTAAAAGAAAATTATTGTATACCAAAAACTTTAGGAGTTTAATTTTTTTGTTGTTGTTGTTGCAGGTTTCAAGTATGAGTAATCAGTGTGATTATATATTAGGCAAAGTAGAGGATTAGATAAGGTAAGATCAACATCTTCAATACAGAATTTGAAAGGTGGTTTAGTGATATTTAAAAAATCTCTACCCCTTAACTGTCTTACTGAGAGGGGAGTGGTAAAATTGGAATGTGCAAGGTAAATAATGTGGCAATACATTTTTTTCTTTTGCAAAATAATACGTATATCATAGTCACCAAGATACTTTTTTGTGTCTCACTTATTCTACTTTATATTTGAATTACTTATGTATGTATCTGTATCTCTACTAGCTGGTGAGTTCTTAGAGGGCAGTGATTTGTGTATTGTTTACCTTGGTATCTCCCAAAGCACAATACTTTGCACATATTGAACAATTGAAATCAAGGACTGATTTTTATTCTAGAACACTCCTGCCACCACCATAGTAGAAGAGTCTCAATTTCACATAACTGTAAGAAAAAGCTTTTTGTAAATGCTCAAGATGGCAAGATCAATTACTTTTGATCTACAAGGTAGGACCAATGCAAATAAAAACTCTTACAGCCAGTGAACCACTAAGAAAGACAGATTCGTTTCAGGTTTGCAAATTCTAAAATAATTCCAAACAATGATGTCTCTTCTTATTCCATGGAGTAATCAGCAGATATTTTAGCATAGTTTCTTGTTAGATTCTTAGAGAATCATCTTATCATAATAAATGATGCAGTGTTTGGGATTGATTTCTGGGACAGCACAGCATTAACTACCAGTACCACCAAGCTTGAACAGTTCAGTAAGACCTAGATTGCCTGAAGCTGTTTAGGTAAGTTACAAGAATATTTCCCCCTGGACAATATGTATGTCCATTTTTATTTGTAGAGCTATATCCCAGTCTTTCAATTTCACCAACTTTTTAAGACTATTTATTGTATGCATCAAACATGTGAACCATTTTCTAAGTGCAAAAAGGCACCATGCTAGGTCCTAGGAATGTTGAAATGACTAATATCAGGACTATTGTAGCAAATTAGATGGAAAGGACTTCTGTATGAAGACAGCATCCTACATATGCTAAGTCTTTAGTGAGTACCAATGCATTGTAGATCCTGCCATCAAAAGATTATTATACTATATATTATTGTACCATATATTATTATTACTAGATAATGTACAGTACAGTATAGTGATAATCATATATAGTATGATATAGAATATAATTATCTAGTAATTATTTATCATTGTATTCAAGTTAGTCATTGGAAAAAATGCAAATTGAGCACTCTAAATGTACCTTAAAAAGTGAATGTATAAAAGTTCCTAACAGACTTGGTGCTCAAGGATCTTTTGTTCAGCTGAAGAGACAGTGTTTAGTGTGGTTAAATATATAACCAATGTGTAGTGTGATTAAAATGTTACATAATACAAGAGACGATGCATGATTGTGTATAGTTGCCATGGAATTTAAACAGACCTTAAGCACAATATGCACATTCATAGGAGAAAGATAACAATTGCTAAAGGTCATTGGGTCCTTCATTCACTGACGCATACTTTAATTCAAACAGAGGAAAATACAAAAATTGCTCATCTCTCTTGAAAACTTGCTATTTTTCAGGCTGTCTGCTAGTAAGTTGTTTTTATAGTTGATCTAATTTATTTTGCTCAGCTGTATGACTTCAGTGCTATTATATCATTTTAGAGATGAGGAAATGGAAACAAGCTTTGTTCACTTACCTACAGAGAGATGACTCTCAGTAAGTGGTGGGAGTGGACTCAAATGTGTGTCTGTCTGTCTCAAAATTCTACTTTCTTGTCACATCATACTCCCACCTGAAAATTTTTGATGAGCCATTAAAAATGGGATGAAGCATGCCCTTTGGAGAACAGTCAATGGGTTAGCCGATCAGACATGAACATAAACATTACCTGATCAGCATCAATTGAAATGTTCTTCTAAGAAAATAGTACATTTTATTTCCTTTTTCATAGGTCCTGTAGGACTTTGATTCCATTTCTAAATGTATGGCATTTGAAAACAATAACAGAATCAGTTATCTGTACTCAAAGATGTGCCCATTTGCAGACTATGTAGCTGGCTCCCTGTATACAATCGAAACCTATCTGTTTTTATTGAACTCAGACAAGTGGCTAAAAAAATGGGTATTTCCATTTGTTTGGATTCATCCTTTCTTTGCAGAGAAAGATATGTTTTCTTAGGGTATATTGTAACATGTTTTGTATTCAGTGGATGCTCAGGAAATATTTGATGTTGGCTGACTAGGTGATGGTGATACTACCCTGAGTTTCTTTCTTTCAAGTAAAGATCGTCAGCTTTTTTCTTTGACAAACAGATGCAAATAGTTGACCTGTCAAAAGTAGCAAAAACCCTGTGGCCATCAAGAAGCCACTTATTTTGAAATACCAAACATTTTCTTTACAGCACCTTAGTTTCTGTTTAGGATGCCTTGCCCACAAGAATTTAATGGTTCAACCCCTTTCTGTCATGTCATATTGTCCAATACTTTAGTGTCAAGGTGATGAATCTGAGAATGGGACAAGAGTTTGCAAATCAGCCCATAGGCAGGTTGCATTTCATCTTTCCAGGCTGCATGAAGTGATAGGAATCTCTTAGGATAATTAGCTCGAAACCTGGGTAAACTTTGGCATGAAAAGGGAAATATGAGATAGAGCAATTGTTCTCACCCCATTCATGCAGTTCATGTTTGAGCAGACAAGAAGAAATCCTCAGCACCAAGACTGTTTATGGACAACCTCTCCTGTGGCTCCACATGCAGTATTCACATATCTGGGATTATGGATATGGTCTAGGATGCACCCAAGAATGAGCTGGTGTGTGCTCATTGACAGCATGCAGGACTTGACCTGGAAATAATTAAACTCTGCATGGCCTCTGAGCAGCTAGAAGTGGCCCAGCTGTCTCCTGAGGAAGAAGAGATTTCAAGGGTAAAGCAGTTAAACAAAATTCTGAAAGATATGGTGGAGAAAGAACACCAAGCTCTGCAGCTTTCTGAAGAAGCAGTTTCCTAGGACAAGTGTCTTGTCTAGATCCATTGAAAGAAGAAAGGAGCTTCAGTCCTCTTCAAGAAAGAGCAAGGCACAGTAAGGCAAATAAATCCTTCCTATTATTTCTGAGAGCAAGAAATAAAGTTGTTTATTGCTTCCTCCCAAAGAAAAAAGAATTATAAGGTCAAAAAAGACATAAAGGAAGCTATAATGTGAGATTTATGGTCATTTGGGCAGAATTGCAAGTGTATAATTGGTGTATCATGTCAAAAAGGATGGTTGCCTGTTTCTGTTTTTTTTTTTTTTTTTTTTTTTTAAAGCTTGGGTTTTGCTTGACAGTTTTAACAATTAATGTCTTATCTTTGAGTCCTGATTTACCTTGCTGAAAGAGACTATTATTCTAATTTTTTTCTATTCTATTGCTATTATTTCTTAAGTAGCTATTAATATCATTTTCATATAAATGGATATAATTAACTCATAGCCTGGTAGCTTTCTTTGAAATTTTCTCTTTTTTCTCCTTCCTGAGCTTATTCTAATATCTGACTGTAACTTGTAAATATCTGTCTAGAATGGAGAAAGCGACCCCAGTTGGGTCCCAATTAGCTCAGCAAAAGAGGCTGTCATGCTTAAGAATTGAGTATCATTGATACAGGCTAAAAATGAACAAATGAAAGAAGGAGTTGTATTTCAGCTCTTCGGAAACTTAAAAGAAAAAAAGGAAATAGTTGTAGAGGGAAACGCTCCCAGGAAAATACCCTAAAGATTTCCTTTACACAAAGCAGGGACTTTAGGAGAAAAATCTTAAAGGAAAATAATTAGCAGATTAATATCTTATACATGTATTTAAAACACTAGATGTACAGAAGGTAGGGGGTTTTCTTAGAGGATTAATTTGAAAAATAATGTGACAAAGGCACACCTTAAGTCTTCTCAAATGTGCCTGCACCCTCTCTGCTTCTATAAAAGGGTAGAATTTGACCCAGCATATTACCTCACCCTTTGTACCTCTTTGCAGCAGTTCTTTCATCCAGAGATTTCAAAGTGTTTTTATAAACGTAAATTAACAAGCCTCATCACCTATCTCCATAGAGATGGTTCAAGTAACTCAGAAACGTACCTAAATGGCTTATTCAAGGTCACCTGAGAAGTCCTCTGTGAAATCTGGAAATGGATATTCAAAGTGTAAAAATTCCTTGCAGTCTCACTGCACATCCAGGCTTATTGCAACCCTTGGCAAGGGACACTGGAGGGACAATTATTTTTCTTCTTTAATCTTTATAGTGAGGCTTTCACTTGGCCTTCTCCCAACATCATCAAATACCCACATCCATATACCTGCAGACCCAGGCTTCCGTCCTTTCCTCTTTTTTTCTGTCCCAAAAGCTCAATGAGGACAGACTATGACTTTTTTTTTTTTTAAAAAGAATCACTTTGATTAAATAAGTACTTTACATACTTATATTCTCTGTTCTATTTATCAGTTTCATAAATATTTATTGAATACTTCCGTTTATCAATAGAAAACTCTTCTATTTGTCAATTTCATAAATATTTATTGAATATTTCTTTTGTGGCTACTCACTGTGCTAGACACAGGGAATGCTACAATCATGTTCCTCCCTTTCTGAGAAAGAAAGACAATAAAAAGAAATACATACCTAGTGGTCAATGCTATGAAGATGACAAATGTGGTAGGTTGGATGAGGTGGGTAAGAATTAATGAATCAGGGAAGGCCTCTCTAAGCAGGGAACATATAAAGCAAGATCTGTAACCTGAAAATACATCAGACTTTTAAAGTACTAGAAACAGAATGGTTCCAGGCAGAAGGAACAGCAAAAGTAAAGACAGGAGCTCGACTGGGAAAGAACTTGGCCAAAGCCTCATGCACTGGGGCAAGAATCGCAGGAGATGAGGCTGCAGAGGAAGGACAGAACCTTGTGGGCCATGGGACAAGGTGTATAATTCATTCATAAAACAGTAATCAGCCTGGGAAAGGTTTCAAGCAAGGAAATAACATGACCTGATTTATGTTTTAAAAACTAGCAAATTGTGAAGAATATTCTTGCTCTGCAAACATTTTTATCTTTTTCTTTTATTTATTTATTTATTTATTTTTATTGTACTTTAGCTTCTGGGGTACATGTGCAGATCATGCAGGGTTGTTGCATAGGTACATACATGGCAAGATGGTTTGCTGCCTCCATTCCCCCATCACCTATACCTGACATTTCTCCCGATGTTATCCCTCCTCACTCTCCCCCAACCCCTGTCCCTCCCTTAGCCCTCCACCAACAGACCTCAGGTGTGTGATGCTCCCCTCCCTGTGTCCATGTGTTCTCATTGTTCAACATCTGCCTGTGAGTGAGAACATGCAGTGTTTGATTTTCTGTTCTTGTGTTAGTTTGCTGAGAATGATGGTTTCCAGATTCATCCATGTCCCTACAAAGGACACAAACTCATCTTTTTTTATGGTTGCATACTATTCCATGGTGTATATGTGCCACATTTTCTTTATCCAGTCTATCACTGATGTGCATTTGGGTTGTTCCAAGTCTTTGCTATTGTAAACAGTGCCATGATAAACATAAGTATGCATGCGTCTTTATAATAGAATGATTTGTAATTCTTTGGGTATATACCCAATAGTGGGATTGCTGGGTCAAATGGTATTTCCATTTATAGATCCTTGAGGAATCGCCACGCTGTCTTCCACAACAGTTGAACTAATTTACACTGCCAAGAGTGTAAAAGTGTTCCTATTTCTTCACATCCTCTCCAGCATCTGTTGTCTCCAGATTTTTTAATGATCGCCATTCTAACTGGCATGAGATGGTATCTCAATGTGGTTTTGATTTGCATTTCTCTAATAACCAGTGATGATGAACTTTTTTTCATATGTTTGTTGGCCTCAGATATGTCTTCTTTTGAAAAGTATCTATTCATATCCCTTGCCCACTTTTGGATGGGTTTTGTTTTTTTTTTCTTGTAGATCTGTTTTAGTTCTTTGTAGGTTCTGGATATTAGCCCTTTGTCAGATGGGTAGATGGTTTGCTCTAATGATTGTTTCTTTTGCTGTACAGAAGCTCTGAAGTTTAGTGAGATCCCATTTGCCTATTTTGGCTTTTGTTGCCATTGCTTTTGGTGTTTTAGTCATGAAGTCCTTGCCTATGCCTATGTCCTGAATGCTTTTCAACACCCCTGTATGCTAAAAACTCTCAATAAACTAGGCATCGATGGAACTTATCACAAAATAATAAAAGCTATTTATGACAAACCCACAGCCAATATCATACTGAATGGGCAAAAACTGGAAGCATTCTCTTTGAAATCTGGCACTAGACGAGGATGCCCTCTTTCACCACTCCTATTCAATATAGTATTGGAAGTTCTAGCCAGAGCAATCCATCAAGAAAAAGAAATAAAGGGTATTCAATTAGGAAAGGAGGGAGTCAAATTGTCTCTATTTGCAGACGACATGATTGTATATTTAGAAGACCCCATCATCTCAGCCCAAAATCTCCTTAAGTTGATAAGCAACTTCAGCAAAGTCACAGGATACAAAATCAATATGCAGAAATCACAAGCATTACTATAAACCAATAACAGACAAACAGAGAGCCAAATCAAGTGGCAACTCCCATTCACAATTGCTACAAAGAGAATAAAATACCTAGGAATACAGCTAACATTTTTATCTTTTTCTAATATCAAATATTTATCAGGTTGGACAGGTTTTCCTATATCTTATAACCACTTGAAGAAATATGAGTAGGAAAACCATGTGCTCTTCTCATCTTAATCCTTACCATACCCATACTTTGAACTCATGAACACAAAGTAAAACATTATTTTAAAAGAGAAAGACCTTCCTGCTTCTTTGGAGCTGATTCATTAGTTTTTACATCACTGATCAGCTAATATTCATGCCCTACTTATTCAGAAACCTTCAGTTTATTTGATTCATCTGTACTTCTCTGTGATCCAAGTAGCATATTGCACAGACATCTGTGTGACTCTTACCACTTTGTTTTGTCATTAAGTGGTTCCCCTTGCCCTGCCTATGTGTTCATGAGCTCTCTGAGGGCTGGGAAGTATCTTATTCACCTTTGTATTTCCAGACATTATTCAGAGCCTGGTCAGAGTCAGTGCTGATGGAAACCTTCTAACTGATGGACAGATGAATGATGACCTGCTGACTGTATAATAGATTTTCCCAAGTCAGGACACATTTGAATATGAAAATAGGTGCTATTAATGATTATGCTAGGACAATGCGTATAAAGTTGGGCTGGTTCTGGTGTATGACTGGGATATATGGTCACCTTAGTAATCATTATAATGAATTATCAGAAGAGTTGTAAACTTTCTAATTCTGGAGGGCTTTTAGAAGACGGTATTATTCCATTTGTTCAAACTGGTTTAGAGCAATAGTTCCCACAGCATGGGAGACATAATGGTACAGGAGATGTTTGTTGCTGGCAAGGGCATCAAGATTAAATAATAGATTTGTATTTTCATAAGCAATTCTCCGTTTGAGTCTGCTTGATTCTAATTATTATAAAGAGAACGTCTCAGTGTGGTGCTAGATTACCTTTAGCTCCTCAGACCTCTGTTAATCTTCCTTTTTTATGAACAAATGTTAGAATCAGAGCCTTTAAATAGAAAATGATATCTAGTTAGAACTTAATATTATTAGGTTAATTATAATTATTTTTATTCCCTCCTTCTCTTCATGGCTAATTATAGTGATTTTCCAGGTAGAATTGGGATATAAAGTTCAATATTTAATGAATCTTTAAAAATAAGTATTAGAAGATTTAAAAATATGATAAATGTTGTATACAGATTTTGGCAAAACACATGAAGTTCATGTACAAATGACTGCAGTTTGGATGAGTAGTTCAGACCAATTATTTCCATCTGTTTTAGTCAGCTCATGCTGTTTTAACAGAACACCATAGATTGGGTGGCTTAAACAGCAGACATTTATTTCTCACAGTTCTGGAACCTGGGAAATCCAAGATCAGGGTGCCAGCATGACTGGGTTCTTGATGAAGGCTCTCATCGTTTATTGCAGGCAGCTACCTTCTCACCATATCCTCAAATGATGAAGAAGAGAGAAAGCTCTGGTGCCTTTTCCTGTTCTTATAAGGGTACTAATTTCATCATGGGTCCCACCCTCATAAACCTTGTCTAAACCTAGTTACCTCCTCCCAAGAGCTTCACCTCCTAATACCATCACATTGAGGTGTGAAGCTTCAGCATGTGAATTTTGAAGGGTCAAAAACATTTAGACTATAACACCAGCCTTATTTCTGAGTTTTAGCTTTGGGGTCATCATTTTTTAAAACATCTTCATATGGAATTAAATTAAATTAAAATAATGTATATACTTCTATTCACTTTTATAATCTTTCTCAGTATAAAGATGCGTGCTTACTGTTGGAATATGATCCTGGAAAATACATAACAGAATAAACATGAGAATTTAAATCACACAATATTATAATTCAGGGACAAACACATTTGATATCTGAGTTTATCTTTGTTTCATTTTGTACTTTTAGAAATGTAAAGATCTTGGATCTCCAAATGTTAATACATATGTAAATTTGGATTTACATAAAATAAATAAAAGAGGTGTGTGTGTGTGTGTGTGTTTGTGTGTGAGTGTGTTTTCTAATTAGAAACAACTAACAGGTCAGGAGTGGTGATGGGCCTGGAGTGGTGACTATAATCCCAACACTTTGGAGGGCTAAGGTTAGGAGGATCACTTGAGCCCAGGAGTTTGAGACCAGCCTGAGTAACATAGGGAGACCCCATCTCTAAAAGAACATAACAAATTTTAAAAGTTAGCTGGGCATGGTAGTGCCTGTCTGTGATGCCAGCCATTCAGAATGCTGAGATGGGAGGATCGCTTGAGCCTAGGAGGTTGAGAGGTAGTGAGCAGTGATGGTGCCACTGCACTACAGCCTAGGAAGTAAGAGTGAGACCCTGTCTTAAACAAACAAAAATGATTAACAATTGGATGGCTTTAAGTCTCAAACCTTCCCTTATGTACTTAAAGGTTTAATTTACTCAAAAATTTTATACATGTAATATTTAGCACTAATCACATAATTTAAGGCACGTCTTTACTAACTAAAACTCCATACAATTTCAATCAGTTATAATGAGATAAACGCGACAGAAATGAGTAAAGCTTCCTTGGGAAGCTTTGCATTTAAAATCTTGGATTTCTACCTTGCCAGAGACATGTACTTCCTAGCTGTTAGCAATCTTAACTCTCTACTATAGAAGAATAAAACCATAACAGATTGAGTTGTGTTCTAATTTTCAATAAAAGGAAATGGTTGTATTACCATATCAATCCAACAGTTGTAAGGAGAAAATTGTCTGCTTATGAGAACTTTACAGGTGTCAGAAATGTGTATTTATATATATTTTCCAAAACAGAAGGATATCAGCATAGCTTAGTTTTATTACCTTAATCACAAGCAGGTAAGATATTTAAAAACAATGAAAACAAACAGCAAAAATAACAACCACTATATGCCAGTATAATAACCTGCTTTTCCACTGACAGTTTTATTTTCATCTCCCTCTGTATGGATTTCTTTATTCATAGAGAATGGCTATACTGTCACTTGATTTTATATCGTAAGATGAGAGTTGTTGGAATAATATGATCTCCTTGTAATACTTTGTCAGAAGACACACTGAAGTTAAGGAAACAACCCAGGATCTTGTAACAAACTCCTGCCCATGCCTCTAGCTTTATCCAAGCTAAATACTTATAATTTTGAAGACTGTAATCTCCAGGAAGACTAGGGATTTACGAAGTCGACTGTATCTTCTGTGCCCTAAATTGTGCTTGGTCCTTAAAAGACTCTTAAATATTGCTGAATGAATGAACCATCATCATAAAAGCTACTATTTAGGAAAATAAATATATGTCATGTGTGATAATCAAGATTATTTGAAACTGTCATTTGATATGCCAATTCTAGTTCTCACAGCAACTCTAATCTATGGTTATTATTATTTGTATTGTCTTATTGAGAAAGCAGACTCAGGAATATTAAGTAATCTACCAAGTTCATACTGGGATAGTATTAGGAATTCAAAGCTAGGTATGTCTAATATCAATGCTTCAGTTTTTTTCTCCTATAGAAAAGGGTTATATGGCCTCCAAAAGAGCATTATATATGAAAATGGAAATCTCCAATAGTTTACATTCGGAACCAGGTTCTTTCATGGGGTCAGAGGATATCAACATTACTTTTAAAAACATTGAATCCAGGAGTGTTTCTGGAATTGTGAAACAGATTTTCCCGGTGTTTTGCCTCTAAGAGGTTGGGGACAGCCTTTGATGAATGACAACATTATTAATACTTTTGGTCTATGGTTAAAAAACAACAAATATATGTATGTATATGTACATGCACGCATGTATGTATGTGGGTACATTGTTTTCAATTTTGTTTTGTCACTGCCTAACTTTTATCACCAATCTGACAC
Source organism: Cebus imitator (assembly GCF_001604975.1). Taxonomy (NCBI): domain Eukaryota; kingdom Metazoa; phylum Chordata; class Mammalia; order Primates; family Cebidae; genus Cebus; species Cebus imitator. Next base: position 4,253,332 of record NW_016107391.1, read on the forward strand.
CTAGAGGAAATAAAGAACTGAGAGAGACACCTTGACTGGATAGCTCCTTTCCATCCGCTGCCTCTCTTTGGCAGCTGGGCTGCTTTTTGAGGTGAATGGGCAGCTGTAGCCAAAGAGAGCCCAGAATATCTGCAGAAGGCAGTAGAGGGTAGCACCAAAACAACGCTCCAGGAGATGAGAGCATCAAAAAGATTTGTTCACCAGATTTTACAGTTTCCTGCAACTTTATAAATAATTCACTTGGGTAATGTTTCATCAAGAACTGCACAATTGCCTTGAAAGCCTGAGAATCTAATGGGCTTATTTTAAAAATTTTTAAATAGAAGCACATCGAGGCTTTGACCAAACACCCTTTCCCAACCTTCTTATGTTTTTTTCTTCTTTCTTGGAGATAAATCTGTAAAACACAAATGAGTTTGTTGTAATTGCCCACCTAGTGTGTAAAATTACAACTTCAGTGTCATGCTTAATAGGCAATGTGCACAAAGTATATGAACCCAGCTAAGCATACAAGATTTCTATTTTTTTAATATATAGCCAGCAGTTGGACACTGCTCATCCCTGGGAAAAAAATTTATTGAAGCAGACCTATATTTTACCTCTTTGCTGACTTATTTTTTCTGTACTATGATACAGATAAATTTTAGTTTGTCTGGTCATGAAGTATGAATTTTGGCCAAAGACTTTTATTAGGTCAGTGCACAAGTAATTGCAGTTTTTGCCAATTATTTCTCTGATTTCTTTTCTTTTTTGATACACATACCTTGCATGCAGTAATTATAAAATCAAACCTTCTGATCACAAGATGAAATGAGCAGAAAAATGTGGATGATTTATAAAACTCTATTACCATTCTCAAGGATGGATCCTAAGTATTTGCCAAAGACGGTGGTTCCTCACAAAAGACAAGTAAGATTGGCTAAGTGGTAAAAGTGTGAGATCTGTGTTAGATGGCCTGGTTTGAACCTAAGCCCCACCGCATATGAATTGGGTGACATTGAGTACCTTCTGTAACTTTCTGTACCTCAGTTTCCTAGCTTGTGAACTGTGAATAATGACTGTTCTAACCTACAAAAGTTACTGTGAGGATTAAGTCAGTCAAAAAATGGAAGACACATAGGGAAAGACTGGGACCTTAGAAGCACTTTAAAATGCTGGTTGCTCTTAATTATCCTAAGCATTATGTGAGACAAGTCTCACTTGCTATGTGAGGCTCTTCTTAGTATGCAGAAGGCAAGCAGCAAATATTAATTTAATAAATGAATGGGTGCTTCTTGGAGTTTACACTCCCAAACTGTGGCTATATCTGTTTTTCTGATTTTCATTCTGCTTTCCATCTCTGTAGGTTGTATTTAGTGGGTCAGCATTTTCTTTCCCATTCTTCACACAAAGTTTCCACAGAGGATCTGCATGATCAGTGGAGGAGGCAAAACAAAGAGGCAATTTGTCAAATTAGGTACCATTCTTTCCCTCAGTGACAAATCTATAGTGATATGCTTGAGCTGACAAGACTTTGAATTTTCACTTTTCTGCCTGTTTACAGATATCTCTTTATACCAAAGCACCATTTGCAAAATAAACTCATCTGAAGGCTTCTACAGGGAATTTCCCTCAATAAAAGGAGATATTAGTTATTTAAAACTACATGAGTGGAGAGGATTCTGGGAATTCAATGGAGTAGTAAGTGCCAGGACTCCATCACCCCACCTAAACAATAATTGTACTGGCAGAATCTGTTTGATGTAATAATTTCAAAACTCTGGAGTCTATTGAATGTTTCAAACTTCCAAAGGAAGGCTTGGATAGTAAATTCTGGTTAATTTTAGTTAATTTCAGCTCTTAGCACAGTAGTAGCTATTCATCTCCCACTCCCAGCTCTGTGGCAGGCAGCTGTGCAGGTGTTACTGGAGCAGCTTGCACACAGCCTGAAGGAGCCAAAGCAGGAAAAAAAATACTCTGTCCTCCAAATGTAGATCAGTGCTATGATTGCTGATTCCTGCTTTTGATCACAGGAATATAAACAGCAAATTTTGCTACACATCCCGCTATTGTTGACAGCCCTTCCCTCTCCATCTGAGGTGACCGTTAGGGGATTTAAAGGGCTGGAGCATCCCTTTTTTCCTACCCCTTTTTTTTCTCTTCCCTCTTGGGAGGCAGATATTAAACACTAAGACCATCAGAAACAACTTTATTTACAGGGAAAGTTAGAAAGTAACTGCACATGCACAGAGAGAGGCACAGCTCAGAAAAGATTTAAGGCCTTAGGTTTCCGTTTTTTGATCCAGAGACAGTCTACAGTATTAAAAATAAAACCCCCAAACAATAATTTAAAAATGTAGACCCTGGTTTATAGATTTAGAGTTATCTGTTTATTAAATTCAAATGACCACTTTTCAAAAAAATAACGACAAGACATCCAAAGGAACAGAAAAGCAAGAAACTTTCAAAGGAAAAAAATTAAACAACAGAAACTGCTCCTGCCAAAGACCTCTGGCTTCTACTAGTAAAAGACATTAAAACTACTTTCTTAAAGATGTACATAGAACTAAAGAAAGATGTTGGGAAAGCCAAGAAAACAATGTATGCACAAAATGAAAATATCAATAAAGAAAAGACCTAAAAGGAAACCTGAAAGAAATTCTGGAGCTAAAAATTACAATAACTGAAATTAAAAATCCACTGGAGAGTTTCAAAGGGAGATTTGAGCAGGGAGAAGAAACAATCTGCAGCCTTGAAGACAGAACAATGGAAATTATCGTCTTAGGAACAGGGTAAGAAAAGATTATAGAAAAGGGAGCAGACAATAAGGGACATGAGAAATATCATGAAGCTGACTGATTTGCACATTATGGGGCCCATAGAAGGAGAAGAGATGGACAAACAGGCAGAGAGAATATTTGAAGAAATAGTGTTTTAAAACTTCCCAAATTTGATAAAAGACATGAGTGTAAACATCCAAGGAGTTTAAGAAACTTTAAGGAAGATGAACTCAAAGAAACTCACACTGAGACACATTATAGTCAGACTTTCAAGCTGAAGACAAAGAATTTTGAAAGCAGCAAGAAAGTTGCAACTCATTGCATACAAGGGATGCTTCATATGATTATCAGCAGATTTTTAAAATCAGAAACTATGGAGGCTAGAAAACAATGAGGTGATATATTCAAAGCACTAAAAGAAGAAAATCAACAAATAATCATATATCTGGCAAAACTGTACTTCAAAAGTGAGGGAAAAACTATGAATAATAAATTTCCAGTTAAACAAAAGATGAGGAATTTTTTTACTACTAGACATGCCCTGCAAGAAATGTTTAAGGGAGGCCCTGCAAAATGAAATTAAAGGACAGTAGACAGCAACTCAAAGCTGTTTGAAGAAACAAATACCTCAATAAAGGTAAATACATGGACAATTATGAAAGCAAGTATTATTGTAGCAATGGATTGTAATTCTAGTTTTTGTTTTCTATATAATTTAAGAGTTTATTGCATTTAAAATAATTATTAGTTTACGTTTTTGGGCAGAGAATGTAGAAGGATGAAATTTTTTGATCTCAACAATGCAAAGAGATGGGAACAGAGCTGTAAAAGGCATAATTTGTGTATGATATTGTATTAAACTGGGGTAATTCAACATAAAGTGTTATAACTTTAGGATGTAATTCCTATGGTAGCAACAAAGAAAACAGGTATAGAATATTCACAACTAGAAATGAGAAGGACATTCAAACATTTCAGTATTAAAAATCAACTAATTATAAAAGAAAACAGTGATGCAAAAAATCAGGGTGAAAAAAGCCATAAAGCATATAGAAAATAATAGCAAAATGACAGAAGGAAATATTTCCTTATCAATAATACTTTAAATGTAAGTGAATTCAACTTTATATTCAAAAGACAGGTTTGCAGAATGAATAAAGACACATGATCCAAGTACAACAGGATATGAATTCTTCTCAAGAATGGGACTTGGGACATTTTCCCAGGATTTATCATATGTTAGGACACAGATTCAGTTTCAATAGATATTAAAAAATAGACATTATACAAAATATCTTCTCTGACAACAATGGGATTAAATTAAAAATCAGTAACAGAAGTAAACCTGGAAAACTAAAAAATTTGTGGAAACTAAACAATATACTTTTAAACAAGCAATGGATCAAAGAGGAAATTACAAAGAATATTAGAAAATACTTAGAGACAAATGAGAACAAAACCACAACATGTGAAAACTTATGAGATACAGTGAAAGCAGTATAAGAATAAATTTTACAGCTATAAACACTTACAGTAAAAAATAAGAAATATCTCAAATCAACAACCTAACTGTTCAAGTAAAAGAACTAGAAAAAAATGGCAAGCTAAACTCAAAGCTAGGGGATAAAGGAGATAACAAAGATTAGAGCAGAGATAAACAAAATAGAAAATAGAGAAAAATCAATGAAATCAAAAGTTGGTTATTTCAAAAGATCACTAAAATGGACAAACCTTTAAATGTATTAAGAAAAAAAGAATACTCAAATTACTAAAATCAGAAATGAAAGTGATAACATTGCTACTGCTACTACAGAAAGAAAAAAGATTACAAGAGAGTACTCTAATTTTACACCAACCAAAAGGATAAGCTAAATAAAATGAATAAATTTGTAGTAACACTAAACTTACCATGACAAAATCATGAAGAAATAGAAAATTTGAATATACATGTAACTAGTAAAGAGGCTAAATGGTAATCAAAACTCTTCCAACAAAGAAAAGCCCTGGACTTGATGGATTTGCTGATGCATTCTACCAGATATTTAAAGAAGAACAAACGCCAATTCTTCTCAAGCTTTTCCAATAAAACTGAAGAGGAGGGAAAAGATCCTAACTAATTCTGTGAGGCCAGTATTACCTTCAAACCAAAGTTGGACAAAAATATTGCAAGGAAGTATAGACCAATATCCCTAATGGAAATTGATGCAAAAATGCTCAACAAAATACTAGCAGCAAACAAAATTTAGGATCATTTTAAAAGACTTTGACCAAGTAGGATGTATTTTTGGAATGCAAGGATGATTCCACATATGAAATCAATCAATGTCATATAACACATTAATAGAATGAAGGAAAAAAGCCACATGATCATCTCAATTAATGCAGAAAAATTATTTGATAAAATTTAACACCTTTTGTGATAAAAGCATTTAAAAAACTAAGAATAGAAGGAAATTACCTCAGTATAATATAAGCCATATATGAAAAACCCACGGTGAACATTACACTGAATGATGAGAGACTGAAAGCTTTCTCTCTTAAATCAGGAACAAGGCAAGAATGCCTGCTTTCTTCACTTATTTAATATAATACTTGGAAGTTCTGGCCAGAGAAGTTAGCCAAGAAAAAATAAATAAAAAAGTATCTAAATTGGAAAAGGAGAAGTAAAATTATCTGTTCATAGATGATATGATCTGGTAAGTCTAAAACCCTAAAAACTACACACACACACACACACACACACACACACACACACACACATGTGCACACACACATACACAAGACACACACACACAGAGTTAGAATTAATAAATGAATTTAGCAAAACAGCAGGATACAAAGCAACACACAAAAATAAGTTGTACTTCTATATATTAGCAATCAACAGCCTGAAAAGAAATTATAAAAACAATTTCATTTATAATAGCATCAGAAATAATAAAATACATAGGAATCGATGTAACCAGTAAGGTGAAAGATCAGTATAGTGAAAACTACAAAGCCCTGCTGATATAAAGAAGACTAAAATAAATGGAAGCACATTTCATGTTCATCAATTGGAAGACATCACATATTAAGATGTCAATATTACCCAAAGCAATCTATAGATTCAATGCAATGCCTATCAAAATTCTAGTGATGATTTTTGTAGACAAAAATTCTTCCTCATGCTTGTAATCCCAGCACTTTGGGAGGCTGAGGCGGGTGGATCACCTGAGGTCAGGAGTTCAAGACCAGCCTGGCCAACATGGTGACACCCCATCCAACTAAAAAATACAAAAAATTAGCCAGACGTGGTGACATGTGCTTGTAATTCCAGCTACTTGGGAGGCTGTGGTAGGAGAATTGCTTGAACCTGGGAGGTGGAGATTTTAGTGAGCTGAGATCTATTCACTGAACTGTAGCCTGGGCAACAGGAGTGAAACTCCATATCAAAAAAAAAAAAGTCCTTTCTAAAATTTATATGGAATCTTAAGAGACCCCCAAAAGCCAAAGCAACCTAGAAAAAGAATAAAGCTGGAAAACTAATACTTTGTGATTTCAAAATTTACTACAAAGCTACAGTAATCACAACAGTGCGGCACTGGCATAAAGACAAACATATAGACCCATAGAATAGAATGAAGATATCAGAAATAAACCCTTACATATATGGTCAAATGATTTTTAATAAAAATGCCAAGACTATTCAGTGGGGGAAATGATAGTCTTTTCAACAAAAGGTTCTGAGAAAATTGAATATCCACTTGCAAAATCATAATGTCCAACTCTTCCCCAACACCATGTACAATAATTAACTCAAACTGGAAAAAAGATCTAAATGTAAGACCCAAAAGTATAAAACTATTACAAGAATGCATAGGGCAAAAGTTTTACAACATTGGGTTGAGCAAATATTTTTTGAGCATGACACCAAAGGCATAGGCAACAAAATATAAAAAAAATAGACTTTATGAAAATTAAAAAAATTATGCATAAGAAAACAATATCAACAAAGTAAAAAGGCAACCCACAGGATAGGAGAAACTATCAATCATGTGTCTGTGTCTGATAAGAGATTAATATTCCAGATATATAGCAAACTCCTAAAACGCAACAACAAAACATCCCAATTTAAAAATGGGTAAAGAACTTGACTAAACAATTCTCCAAAGAGGATATAAAAATAGCTAGTAAACACATAAAAATATGCTCAACATTCCTAATCATTATGGAAATACAAATCAAAACTACAATGTGATACTATGTAATACCCAGTACAATGGCTACTATCAAAACAAAAAAACAACAAAAAAACTAATGTTGGTGAGGATTTGGAGAAATTAAAACCCTGTACACTGTTTGTAGAAATGCAAAAGAGTACAACTTCTGTAAAAATCAGTATGACAGTTCATCAAAAACTAAAAATAGAATTGTCATACGGCTCAGCAATCCCACCTTTGGATATTTGCTCCAAATAATTGAAACCAGAGTCGTAAAGAGACATTTGTACAACCATGTTCATAGAAGTTATTCAGAATAGCTAAAATGTGGAAACAACCTAAGTGTCCTTTGACAGATGAATAGATAAGCACGACGTGGCCTATACATACAATGGAATATCATTTAGGCTTTAAAGGAAGGGAAATTCTGACACATGCTACTACATGGATGAAATTTAAGAACATTCTACTAAGTGAAATAAACCAATCACAAAAAGACAAATACTTTATGATTCCACTAGTATGAGGTACTTAGAGTTGTCTTAATTATAGAGACAGAAAATAAAATGTTTGTTGTCACGGGCTGGGGGGAGGGGCAATAGGGAGTTACTTTTTATGTAATTACAATATAGTTTCAATTTTAAAAGATTAAAAGAGTTGTAGAGATGGATGGTGGTGATGGTTGCAGAACATTGTGAATGTATTTATTAACACAAACGTGTATACTCAAAAGTGGTTAAAATGGTAAATTTCATGTTATGTGTAGTTTAACATAATAAAAAATAGAAAAAAATCGACTTGGGCATTTTAAGGAAAAGGTTAAAAGAATTTCAGAGAAGGACTTTCTGAAAATTTTCTTCCTTTTCCTCTTTTTCTCTATTTATTGTCCTTTCTCTTTTCTTTTTATCCTTCTCTTTTTCATTTTTACTGTTTCCCAGTCTTTTTCTCTGTATCTGTTTCCTTCTTCTTGTCTTCCTCCAACATAACCTTGAGTGTGTGGTATTCATGGTAGGAGGTCTTTATAAGCTGAGGTGTGTCGGAATAAATGTAGCTTGGCTATAGTAACTCTAAGGGTTACTACAGAGTGAAGCAATGAATAGTGGACAACTAGGTAGGGGATAGATCAAAGAGGGTTGGAAATGCTTTGCTAATGCATGGTGATTCAGTCATTAAAGATGAGAAGACAGAGGAAATAAGATATATAAACCTTTTTCATTATTTTGAATGTGAATTTAGACCTAACCAGTATTTCTCCAGAATCCAGGAAAACAGAAATGTTTATTCAGGGTCATGATTACTCTGGTGAAAACATTAAGTAATAATGGTGAGCAGTAGCATTCATGTTGTAAGGACTCTGTCTGTGTCTGAATTCAGCTTTCAAATTTCAATAGATAAGAAAAGGTGAGGTTGGGTGCTGGCAAGGGAGGATAAAGAGAATTTTATCTTTCTATTTCCTCCTCAAGAGTATGTTCTTTTCTTATAATGAATCCAACCCAACTCTTGCTTACTCACATACTTCTCTACCTGGATTTCTGTACTCAAGGTATCTGTTCTGCCTTTAAGGCTCCCAGATCAGAAGGTGTTCTTTCTCTTTCAGACTTTCTGTCTTACAAAAAAAGTTTTAGCAAAGTCCAACAAAGCCATAGTGCTTTTTAAAACCAGCTCTGTTAAAATCGTACCCAGGTAATTATAACTTCTTTAAAGGTGGCCATTCCTCTGGTAATATGTATTCACACTAAAAAAAGATATTTTGAAATTCTTTAACAGCATATTAAAATGCAAATCGGTCTTCCTATTAAAGATTTCTGGAAGTTCTCTGACAACACATTTAAATGCAAATTGCTAAAGTGTAGATGCTAAAATTAAAATGGAGAAACATAATACACCTCCATGAAGGCGCTGAAGCTTTTATAGGCAAAGAAGAAAGTACCCATTGGTTTCTTGCACTCTCATAATTCTCAGGGGCTGTGACCAGGTCTGGACAACCACACACCTACGAAAACAATCCTACCTACCATCTGCTCCTCCTTTTTTTACACTTAATTATGCAAAATGGATCTGAGCAGAATAGGCTCATTACACCTAATAACCAGAGCACTTTCTTCCTCCCATGTCATGTTGCCTGAGCAGATATGGGAAAGCAAAGCTGCAGACCCATTGGTACTATTTACTTTTGCAATGCTGCCTTGCCCTATATACAGCCCTTTGGAGATTTCTCCCCTTTCTCCCACTCTCTCTAAAAGTGTATTGTTACAAGAGGCGGATCCCCATGGCAACGACACAAGTGAAGGCTTTCCCCATTCTGCTTTTGTGACACCACAGGGTCCTTCTAATTATTCCAAAGAGTGTCATGGGATTCTCAAAACAAAATTAGTTTTAATTTACTCTGAATTTAAAAATAAACATGTGCCATTCTGGTTTGGGAACACTGGTGAAGGATGTGGGCTGTGAGAGGGTGGTGGTGGGCGTGAAGTTAAATAATGAAATGAGGATCTGCTCAAAAGACTTGAAAATTTAATGTTAGAGATCATTTCAGGACTGTGTGTTTTCTTAAGAACAATGTGAAATGTACTCCTAATCCCTAAAACGTGGCTCCCAGATTAATAGTCTTAAAACAAGCTTCACTATGAGAAAAGCCTTTCTTGGCAAGGTTGGGTATTCTATCCTGAAATTGTTATTCTAGGTGATGTCCCTTTAGGACGTTTCTAAATGGTCCTGGGAAAATTTTCTGATGAAATGAACAGGTCTCTTTGATGCTCTTCACTGGAATTACTGTTTGAAAAGTAATTTCTAATTATATAAATAATACATGAATACATTGTCCCTTAAAGGTTCCTTTGCCTTAAACCCTTCTCTTCCCCCCACAAAGTAAATCCTATTATGAATTTGGTATGTATCCTTGCAGATAATTCTAAGACACATTTATAAACAATATTGTAAGGATTGTGTGTTTTTTGTAAAAAGAATGACATCATTCTATAATATAATTTTTGTCTTTTAACAATATCTCTTAGGAGGTTACCAGTGTTGATGTTTATAGCTTTAGTTCACTTATTTGCCTTTGGTATTATGTCACAGTTAATTTGGCCAATTCCTGAGGGTTGGACATTCAGATTACTTAAAATCTTTCACTATTACAAATAATACTGCAAGGAATATTTTTGCATGTGGTTCACATTAGGGTAAAACCTTATACATGGAATTATTCTGATGCTCATGTTTTAAGAAATTTGCTTCTTTCTCCTAGTCCTCTAGTTTTGGCAGAGACCTAGGAACATTCTTTTTTGACCACTAACTTTTGATTTCCTGAAAAGAAAGTTTTCATTCCCTATTGAAACTATCTCACTGGGTGTGGTGACTCACTCCTGCAATCTCAGCACTTTGGGAGGCTGATGTGGGTGGATCTCTTGAGGTCAGGAGTTCAAGACCAGCCTGGCCAACATGGTGAAACCCTGTCTTTGCTAAAATATAAAAATTAGCCAGGCATGATGGCTCACGCCTCTAATCCCAGCTACTCAGGAGGCTGAGGCATGAGAATCGATTGGACCTGCAAGGCAGAGGTTGCAGTGAGCCAAGATCATGCCACTGCATTCCAGCCTGGTTGACAGAGACAGACCCTGTCCAAAACCCGCCCCTCCCAAAAAAAAAAAAAAGAAAGAAACTCTATCCCATAATCTATATAAATTAAAAATAACAGTATCACAAGAAATTATATCATAATGACAGTTATATTCTGTATTTTATCCACAGTATGTATGACAGGGTGTGAAGCAGAGCTCTGAATGTAGAGTTAATATCATTTTTTTTCAGTGTTGCTATGTAGCCATAGATTTTATATTCTTCCCTGTGGGTGAAAAACTTACTATCTATTTTTCCCCTAAGTGTTTTATTTTTGTTTGAAAAAGTTTGCTGTAGGGCAGAAATAACAATTTGCAATTGCATAGTTCTTTGTGCTTTTTGGTGAGTCTCCTAGTTTGAAAGTGTTGAATTGTCTTGTGAATTCAGGAAATGTAAATAGCTCAACACTGATGATGATGATGATGATGATGATGATAATGATAATGCTCCATTGGGCTGATCACAATCTTTGCTGAAGAAAAACATCATAAACTGCTAAATAAATTCTTTTTGTAGGCCGTATACTAAGCTTAGTAAGAGAATAAATAGTCAAGCATTTGCACAATATAATTTCAATCATTGACTGCTAAGCTTGGAAAAGAACTCAGACCATCTAACAACCTCATATTATATCCAAGAAAATTCAGTATCAAAGAAATAATATATCTGGCCCAAGATCACTTAGCAAGACAGTGGCAGGGCCAGTATTATCAATTTGATCTTTTAAAATTAATTTTTGAAAACATTTACCTTGCATTTTGCATTCCCATCAGAATAAGAGTTATCTACAACCTTGTTAGTACTCGCTGTTGTTAGTGTTTAGATTTTAACTATTTTAATAGGTGTGTAGTTATAGGTCATGATGTTATTAGTTTTCATTTACCTAGTGACTAACAATGTTAAGCATCTTTCATGTGTTTGTCATCTGTATATCCTCTTTGGGGAAATATCTGTTAAAAACTTTTATCTAGTTTTAAATTGGGTTATTGTTTGATTTCTGTTACGTTTTGAGTTTTAAAAAATTGATATTTAGAATATAAATACTTTGTTAGGTATGTTATTTGTGGCTATTTTCTCTCAACATGTAGCTAGTCCTTTCTTTTGCTAAATTTCTCAGAGCAAAAGTTTTAAATTTTGATGGAGTCACATTTATCAATGTTTTCTTTTATGGGCTGTCCTCTTGATAGTGTATGTAAGAATTCTCTGTCTAACACAACATCTCAAAACTTTTATGTTGTCTTCTAAAAGTTTAATAGTTTCACATTTTCATCTAACTATAGAATCCGGCCGGGCGCGGTGGCTCAAGCCTGTAATCCCAGCACTTTGGGAGGCCAAGGCGGGTGGATCATGAGGTCAAGAGATCGAGACCATCCTGGTCAACATGGTGAAACCCCCTCTCTACTAAAAATACAAAAAATTAGCTGGGCATGGTGGCGCGTGCCTGTAATCCCAGCTACTCAGGAGGCTGAGGCAGGAGAATTG
>NW_016107391.1:4265608-4330548 GCF_001604975.1 Cebus imitator
GTCTATTTCTAGAACCTTTAGTTCGTTCTATTCATGTAACATCCTTTTATCAATATCACCTTGTCCTGTTTACTGTAGTGTTAAAGTGTTAAAAAAGTGTGATGCTTCCAACTTTTTTCTTATTTTTCAAAATTGTTTTGACTATTTTTGTTTGTCAGCCTTCTTATTAAAAAATTAGAAATGGTTTGTCATTACCTCCAAAAATAATCCTGCTGAAATTTGGATTAGAATTGTACTATACCTATAGATCAATTTCGGGGAGATTTGAGGAAAATTAAAATTTTAAAATATTGGTTTCCAATTAATGAGATATCCCTCTACTTAAGTTCTTTAGTTTCTTTCATCAGTGGTTTGTAGTTTTCAGCAAAATATTTTGTACATATTTTGTAAGATTTATCCATAAGTATATCATTTTGGGGAGATTTTTTAAAAACTTATTTTCCAAAAGTTTATTGCTTATTGTAAAAAAATAAGATTGATTTTTGTGTATGGACCTTGAATCCATGACTATGTTGAATTCACTTGTTGAGTCTAAGTGCTTTATTTGTAGACACACTGATACTTTTTATGTAGACAAATACATTGCCTATGAGTAGAGACAGTTTTATTTATTCTTTCCTAATTTGTGTACCATTTTTTTTCCTTTTTGTGCCTATTGCAATGACCAGGGATTCAAGTATGATGTTGAAGAGGAGTGGTAAATGTGGATATCCTTATCTTGATCTCCATTTTAGGGAGAAAGTATTCATTCTTGGCTGTTAATTATGATAGTAGCTTCATGTTTTTATTGAGATCCTTAATCAGATTAAGAAAGATGTTTTAGTACATTTTGAGCTGCTAAGACAAAATACCACAGATTGGGTAATTTATAAGAAACAAATTTATTTCCTCATAATTCTGCAGGCTGGGAAGTCCAAGATCAAGGCATTGGCATCTGACAAGAACCTTCTTGCTGTGTCTTCTCATGGAAGGTAGTGGAGGGGCAAGAGAGTGTGAGAGAGAACAAGAAGGGGCCAAACTCAATTTTTTAACAAATCCAATCTAGTGGTAATGATATTAATGCATTCCTGAGGGCATAGCCCTTGGGACCTAATCATTTTTTAAAAATTCTGCCTCTTAACACTGTTGCATTTGGGATCAAGCTATAAGCACAAGTGATTTGGGAGACACAGTCAAACTACAGCAAGATCTCTTCTATTTCTCATTTGCTAAGAGTATGTTAATCATAAATGAATCTTACTTTTTTTCCCATCTATTAATATGATTTATATGATTTTCTTCTTTGGTGTATTAATATGATGGAGAAATCGATTTATTTTCAAATAATAAATCTACCTCGCATCCCTGAAATAAGCTTCACATTTCTCAGCCCAGCCTATACTTCTTTTACTGTATTACTGGATTTGACTATTTAATATTTCGTGGAAGAATTTTTTGTTTATGTTTATGAGAAATATGAGCCTCTAGTTTTCATTTCTTATAGTTTCCTTGTCTAGCTTTGACATATCAGAGTAATGCTGGTATCATAAAATGAGCTAAGTAGTATTCCCTCCTTTCCTATTTTCTGAAAGGGATTGTAAGGAATTTAAATTATTATTATATTTCCTAACTGATTATTAGAATTTACCAGTATAACCATCTGGGCCTGGGAGTTTTATTTGTTGGAAGTTTATAAATTAAAGTTTTTTAATAGTTGTATAACAATTCTGGTTACCTATTGTTTCTAGAGTAAGGTTTTGGCAGTGTGTCTTTTAACTGGTACATTTTATCTAGCTTGTTGAATTTATGATCATAAAGTTATTCTTAGTATTCTCCTATACTTCTTTCAATGACTGTGGAGTCTGTAGTGATATATTCTGTTATTAATAATTTGTGTTTTCTCTCTATTTTTTAGTCTGGCTAGAGATTTATTAATTTTGTTGACCTTTTCAAAGAATTTACTTTTAGTTTAGTTTTAAAAAAATGTTTTCCATTTTATTTTTATTATTTACTTCCTACTAATTGCTTTAAGTTCCATATGCTGTCCTTTTTCTTGTTTCTTACAGTAGAAACTTCAGTTATAGAACTGAAAATTTTTTTAGTTCTAATATAACATTAAATGTTATACATTTTCTTTGAAGCACTGCTTTAGATGCACTCTGTACATTTTGATATATTATCTGTTCATTTTCATTCAATTCAGAATATTTTCTACCTTTCTTCCAGATTTTTCTTTGACTCATGAACCATTTAGAAGTGTGTTGTTTAGCTTTTCAAATATTTGGGGATTTTTCGATATCTTTCTGCTATATTCCTGTTTTTATGCTCTGAGAAAAATACCTTGTATAATTTCAATTTAAATATTTTGAAGTTTGTTTTTCTGAAAGCATGTAGTCTGTCTCATTGAATTTTCCAAGTGTACTTGAAAAAAGCATGCATTTTGCTATTGTTGAGTGGAGTACCTGAGGTTAATTAGGTCAAGCTGATAAATAGTGTTGTTCGGGACTTCTATATCTTTGTTAATTTTCTTTCTACTTGATCTTTTGATTACAGAGAGATAAGTGTTGGAGTTCCCACCTATAATTGTGGATTTGTCTATTTTTTCTTTCTGTTAATGTCCATTTGTGCTTTATGTATTTTGAATATTTATTATTAGGTACAGCATACTTAGGATTTTTATGCTGCTTTGGTGAATTTTATGTCTTCTTTTATCACTTTGTAATGTTCCTCTTTACCTCTGGTGTGATATTGTGAAATATATATTTGGTCTTTCTCTTAGTTTTCTGGCATATAACTCCTAAAATACTTAAAATCTCTGAAATAATAATAATATGTTTTATAAGCTAGGGAGATAACTGGTAGATGGCAGCTGGTCATCAGAAAGACCAAAGCAAGATTAGAGGGTTGAGACTTTCACCCCCACCTCCCAATCCCTAGGAAATAGAAAGGGTCTGAAGGTTGAGTTGATTACCAATGGCCAATGATTTCATCAATCATGTCTATGTAATGGAGCCTCTATAAAAAACTAAAAGGATGGTCTGGAGGGCTTCCATATAGCTAAACATGAGAGATTCTTGGAGGGTAGCTCCCCAGAGAGGACATAAAACTCCATGCCCCTTCCCACATGCCATGCCTTACTCATTTTTTTTCATCTGGCTGTTTATCTACATTCTTTATTATATCCTTTATTAATAAATCAGTATTTGCAAGTAAAGCATTTCCCTGAATTTTGTGAATTTGTAGCATATTAATCATATCCAAGGAGGGGGTTATGACAATGTTGATTAACAGTCAATTGATCAGAAGTATAGGTGATAACCTACTATTTGCATTTGACATCTGAAGTTGGGGGCAGTCTTGATGACTGAGAGGAAGAAACAACCTCCACACAACTGGTTTCAGAAGTGTTGAGTGTTGTGTTGAGTGGAGAGTAGAAAGCTGGAAAAACACTCTTGTTTTTCCTATCTCTTATCTGTTCATTTTTCTCATCCTGAGTCTACTATGTCTAATATTTATGTAGCCCACTCTTACGACTGGGCCTGACTTTATGACAGAGAAGCAAGAGATAAGTAAGAAAGACTTTTCAAATCACAGGGGCTCCTTTTTCCAGTTCTCTGGTGATAGAGAACTATATCCTCTCAGATTATCTAAAAATCTGCAGGAGTGTAGGGTCATGACTGAGGCTTGCCTTGGCCCAGCCAAGGATAATAAAAAGAAAAATTAAACTAAATCATTATTCGCTTCACTGTATCCATTTTCCACAGTGGTACCCTTTCCTGGTACCCTGGCCACCAAAAAAGTGAGAATTGGATTTGTCTTGTTTTTAAATTACATCTGCTGCATGGTCTTAGGATTCAGGCTTTTGTGGAGTTTAAGCCAGGAGATATGAGGTAAATAAGTAGGAATGTCTCCACCCTGTTGGTTAGACCACAAGTTCTACTATTTACTTTTAGTGTAATCAGATACTTGCCTTCTGCATGCTGTCTAGCAGTTTTTAGCCATAATCAGTGGGAGAAAAAGTATGGAGTGAATTTACTCCATCTTAGTTGGAATCATCATCTCATCAACTAGGTTTTATTTTCATTTTACCCCAAACTACAGACAACTCGGAAGACTTTCCCACTACTGTATGTCCCTTTGGTCAAAAATGTCTTCTTAATTGGTTCTGTTATTATGCCTAAAGTCTCTATATTATGTACTACTTTAAGCAAATATAACTGATACAAATGCAACACCCAAATATTTTCACCTAATTATGCCTTTGTAAATTAGCTTAATAGATAATTACCTGCATAGATCATAACCTAGAGATAAGAATAAAAACAGGGACTGAAATTTCTTGATGGAAATGAGAAAGGAATTCTACAGAATTTGGTTTTTCAAATCCTATTGTTTGGTAAGGCATGAAAAAATGTATTCCTGAGCAAATAAAGGGCAAATAAGGACTTTCATTACCTGCAGATATAAATCAATAGGTACTAGGTTGTATCAGTAAGTATCCATTTGGTTGTGATCACAGAAATCTAACAGTATATTTGGTGTAAGCTGAAAAGGAACTATATTTAAAAATCCAAGGATAATATGGCTTCAAAAATGGCTAGACCCAGTTACTTAAATTATTCAACCAGAAACTGTCTTCCTCCTTTTCATGGCCTGTGTAGCTTTCTGTTCTTTTAGATGGATTATCCCTATGATATGATAAAGTCACTAGTTAACTCCAGATTCCTAATCTCCCCTCAGAACGAGTTTAGCAAATAGAACATCTTTCTCAAAATTGTAATTGAATTTCAAAGGTTCACCTTGATTGGCCTGGATTGGGCTACTTCCCCATTGGTCAAGCCTACGTCTGGAAACAGGAAGTGGATTCTGCCCTTGCAAATAGTATGCACCACTAGTGAGAAAAGGGTAAATGCTCTAGGAAATTTGAGGTCCTGCAGGCATAAGAGGTCATTGATTCTAGAGAGACAAAACAAGAGCTATCCACTATGTAGGCAATGTTGAAAGAAAGATGGAAAACTATGAAAAGAAATCCTTCCTATTTCACAGTGTGGCTTAGAAGCCTATTTTTTGTTAGAAGAAAAGCTCAAAGGTTGGTTTTCTAAAACTCTAACAGTAACAATTCTCTTGAATCCAGAGGAGGAAGTGAATATGCTGAGTTTTTGTAGTCACTGATTTTAGCATTGACATGTATAGTGAATGCCATTCTCCAGTCATATTGAATGCAAAAGACAGTCCATGCCTCTTTTTTTAAACTAATTGCTACCTGTTGTAACTATATTTTGTTACGTATAAAAACTGTAAGGAACAAGTTTCAACTTAAATAGACTGCTTTTCAAGATGAAAAGTATATCAGATCTACTTTTTATGTTAAAATCTTTATAGCAAAGGAAAAAATCACTAGGAATTAAAAACAGAACATTGGTTAAAGACAAGAATTTAGAAGCAAAAGAGGGTGGGCATTTCTAAAGTTATGGGTGCCTCTTTCTCCTCTTTTAAAACTCTCACCATAAACTGGTTTCCTCAAGATTCAGAGTCAAGGGTCACAGCCTGAATCCCCAAGTGACCATCTGAAATATGCCATCACAGAAGCACCTCGGGTAAACTACCACTATTCAGCTGGCAATAAGTCATGGAGGTGAGAAACTTTGACACAGAGTTTGCTTCACAAAAGATCTAGTCCCTACACATCAGAGAAGTTTGTAGGATCCTGTGAAGAAGGCCTTGGCAAGGAGTCATATAAGATTGTTGCTGCAGCTGCTGCATCACAAAACATTTTCCTGGGAACCAAGAAAGAGACCAGAGAATGAAGTAAGTTTCCTGCTGCACATGCCAGGGTGACTGTTTAGCACTTGAGACAGTCTGAGAACCTAAAATTAGTTTTCAACATCTTTGCCATAAGAAGAAAAAAATAACAATGACACAAATGCTTCAACATTTTCTTCAAAGTATGCCACATAGAGTATTTGGCATAGCTATCTTTAACTGTCTGAAAGCATCTCAGAATGAAACTTTTGCTTACCAGTCTCTTAATATTCTCTCTTTTTGTTTCTTCTTCTACCCGTCCCATTTTCTCTGCCAGTTCCTTCTGTCACATAGCTGCTCTTTGTCTATCCATCACTTATGTAGTGTCAAAGGGCCTTGGTGTGATTTGTATGCTCCAGATTTTGATATTGGAACACATTGATTTTTTAATTTTTTCTATGCACAGCACAAATAAACTGTGGGTTTTTCACTGGGGTTTATCTAAAACACCTTGATGATGCACTTGTGCCATTTCACCCTAAAAATATGTAACTAATGAGTCATGAAAGAAGCATTTCTCTTTTAATTAAAAAATTACACTTTACATTGCTGTCTATTTGGCAACTGTAGAGCTATAATCTCAAATGATGGTGTTTTGTGGTTGGTGTTCTAGTGAGCTGACACTACAACACACTTGTAGGAAAAGATCTTCATTGGTTTTCACCCATTTTTCCAAAACTCAAAATACCAGACAGAAAAATACTTAGATGCACAGAATTTTTTATTTCGATCATAGGCATGAGTCTTTGAAAAATATGTGATTTTAATGGCTGCCACCCTAATCTTTTTTTTTTTTTTTTTTTTTTTTTTTTTTTTTTTTTTTTTTTTTTTTTTTTTTTTTTTTTTTTTTTTTTTTTTTTTTTTAAGTCATGGATATTATCATGATATTTTTGGCAGGAACGTTTATTTTGTTTTGAATCATCACCAATTGCCCAACAGAATTTATTTGATATGAAACCTAGAGGTTTAGGGATTTTTTTTATTTGTTTCACTTAGTTTTTAGATAGCTCTCTTTATTTCTTTATGCCTCTTGCTGCTTTATTTGAGATAATAACATACTTCATAGACATTACAAGTGTGTGAGTGAAGATATCTTGTTACCTTCTAAAATATACCTTCAGTTTATATTTTTTCTTCAACTTAGTGAGTTATAGGTATGGGTGAACCTATAGATTCTCTGACAGAGGCATCATTGTAATTCCCACTGTCATTTTTGAGAATTGATCTGGTTGTACTTGATCTATAAAAGTGTATGTCCTTTCTCTAAAGCCTCTAAGATTTGTGATGGAAAATAAATCACTTAACAAGTAATATATTCTTCTACATCTTATACTGCAAGTCTTAAATTGAGCTGCACTACTTAACAGTTCAATTCAACAAATAGTTATGAACATTCACTGTGATCCACCTGCTGTGAGAGATGATAGTACTGTGAAGTTGAATAGAACATTGTCCTTAGGCATGGGGGGGCTGGTGTGAGAGAAACAGATGCTATCACTTATTGACATTCTGCTTTGTGCTTTTGAATATGTCATTTATTTTTACTCTAAAATACAGTTTTTACAAGAAGGAATTATTCCCATGTCTCTATTATTTATTTTAAGAATATTGCAAAGTCCTTTCATACATATCGAGTTACCTAGAATTGCGTTAACGATATCATGGTAAGTTACTTAGCATGGTTGGTGAGGAATCTATCTTTTATGATAATTGTAGTAATGACAGTTGTAGTTAACAATAGTAAGAGCAATGATAATAGGCCTAACACTTATTGAGCACTTACTATGTACCAGGTATGATTCTAAATACATTTTATGATTTAATTCACACAGCCCTTATGTGTTGGTTTGAGTCCTCCCAGAAATAAATATTATCCAAGACAGAATTAAACATGTAAGCTTTTTGTTAGGGGAAATGCCTGTGAGACAAAATGGGGAGGAGCTGAGAGCGGCTGGGAGGTCTGTCTGGCCATGACACATGTTTCACCTCAAGTGAAATAGAGAGGGAAGGAGGTTAGATGGAAACATCCTAGATTGCCATCGGTCTGTAGAAAATTAGGCAAGATGGTCACAAAGCGTCTGAGTCAAAATTGGCCATTAAAGAAGACTTGTGTCTTCCAGAAACAGGCCTGCCTTAATACTCACCCTGGGTTTTGTCATCGGTGGGGAGAAGCCGGTGTGAGGCAGGGCACCAGTGCAAATGCTGCTGTGGATTTCAGAGCACGGCTGCCAGGCCCCTTGGCCAACTGATCAGTTATGCTCCCTGTGGTTGGAAGGCTGTTCATGCATTCTTGAGGCCACCACACTTTACAGCAACTCCATTCTAACCACAGAAAAATTATTAATAAGTAATTCGTCCACAGGTTAACAGCTGATAAGTGACAGAGTCAGAATTCCAATCCATGCAGCCGGGTATCAGGTTCTGTGCTTCTAATCACTCTGACTTCATGAGAAGCAGTTATCTTTCTATTCAGACAGAACCACAAGGATTTTAAAGATATTTTATTAACTTATTTGTAACCATCTTGGTCCAAAAGTATTTTAATATGGATTGCAAAGATGTAACAATGCAAGACATTAAAATAATCCAGAACAAGAGAAAGAGAATGAACTTCTGTGGTGAACAAAGGCTTTGTATAAAAGTGTTGAGTCTAAAGCCAGAAAGCACCAATATATGAGTTAACGCAGGGGAAGGGGAATGGTGCTCTGAGCTGATGGAGCAGAAAGAGCAAAGACATAGGATTAAGCATACCCTGCCTAGAACCCTGACTTCTGGGTTAGAATACTTATGTCTGCAATATCTGGCTGACACCAAGATCTCACATTCATCTGCTGCTACTTTCTTAAAGCACTCTAAATTCTTACTCCATCGATATCAGTTACTTCCATACTGGTATCCACTTTGACCTTTTGTTCCCATCATTTGTACACTGTGATTTCTTCCTCAACTCTCCCAGATCAGTTTTATATTTCTTTTCTCTGTACTTCTTTAGAACTCAGCATATACTACTAATATGACACATATTATTCGTATTATTTTATGACTTATTGAAAGCTCTTTTACCCTCATTAGGCTATGTACCCTTTAAAAACAAGCTGTATGTCTTTAATCTTTTCTCTTATATATGGTAAGGAATTGCTTACTGAAAATTTTAATTAATTTGCATTGAGCACATGTTTGAAAATAAAGAAAACTGCTTTTAAGGGGAAAGTTTTGTCTACTTGAACGGCTTCCAATGAGGTATGCCTAAAAATAATTAAACCAGGAACTATTAACATGAGATAAAATTCAGGGCATCTGGAACTTGAATGAGAAAAAAATGCATCTTTATTTTCATTAACTACTGTCTTAAATTACACATTTATTTTAATTATGAATGACAGCCACCACATACAGCATAATATTAGCTGTATCTTTGTTTTTGACATCAACATAAATGACAAATATTTGTGCATCATGTCAGTTATTTCAGATTCTCAAAATATTTTTTAAGATCCCTTTTTCAAAATTAGGGTAATCATTAGGCTGTTGCTAAATCTTAATTAGGCTGTATTAACCAATGAACTCATATTTCTATACAGATTTTTAAACCATTTTAACTATTTTTCAATATAATTGTTTTCCTTTGTGTTTTATTTTATGCATTTAAAAACCTTATTATGAGAAAGAGCTTGAGCGCTCTTCACCAGATTGCCAAAGGAATAATTGGCACAAAAAAAGTTAAGAGCAGTGTTGTTTTAAGCTCATCAGGGGCAGGGCCTGTGAGGGCACTGGCAGTGTTCCTGCAAACCTGGTTCAGGGGAGTGGTATTTTGGAACATGGTGAGAATGTCCTTGCTCTGAAAATGAATGGAGGGCTGAGTAACTCAGGATACTATTGAGCAGAGTATGGTTTGGTGAAGTAATTTTTGTAGTGAAACATGTCTGGCTATTCTGTATAGGGTGGGGTGAGGCTAGAGCTTATGTAGGAATATATTGTAGCCCATGTAAGAGATGAGGAGGCCAGGTCAAAGGTGGTGGCCATTAGAATTTAAGATAAAGATGTTTTTACTTCACTGCACATAGGTGAAATGAAAGAAATCGTTAGAGGTGAGCCCTAGACTTGCTGTTTTGTGTGGGGAAGAGAAAGTGTTCAATATGGATTAGACCATGTTGGAGCTAACAGCAAAATTCTGTAAGTTTAGATGCATATTTGGAGATTCAGTGTGAAGCGAGGAATTTGAAAGCCATCACTACAGAGAGATGAGAAAAAAAAATCAAAAGAATAGAGTGGTTTATCAATGGAAAGACCTGAAAGAGAAGAAGCTGAGAGTTAGGGAGGAAAAAACCTCAGAATCAATAGAGAATTCTCAGCTTCCCACCCCTTAAGAGCAACCAGTGATCTTTGTCTGGTATTTACACTCTGAGAAGCCAGGATCCACAGAGAGAGACAGAACTGGGATCCTGGGTTACACATGTTTTAGAAGAGAGTTGGGCTGCCCAGGAAGGGCCAATGTTCAGCTGTGACCAAGGACCCAGGTTGGCTTTAAACTGTGAAGCACAAGGCATAAATTCCTTTGCCTTTTTGTACAGAGACTTGGTCTCTGTACAAGGCCACGACTTGTGCAAATTATTACTTAATTCATGAGAAACTTGATAATTTATCTTTACTGAACTTTGCTTCCCTCACCTCTCACAGCATCCAAATTCTACTCTTCTTTCCTCTAAGGCTACTCTCTGACTGATAGCTCATGTTCCTTTTTCTCTTTCCTTGTACTCTACTCTCTGAAGTTTTCCTTTCTCTGTTTTATGGTTTGTGGCTCTTTCCAGCTTGTCTACTTTTACATACTTATCCTAATTCTTTGAGGTTTTTAAAAACTTGTGTTATGTATGGATATCCTCAAATTTCTGAAATTAGCTGCTTCCCTAATTTGTTCCTATTGTGAATGTTTGGGGAACCTTACAGATATCTACTATTTAACACTTCCCCAAATCACTTAACTGTCCATGTTCACTGTCTCTATAGTTCTTTTATAAAATTATGGCTTTTCTAGAAATTTAAATTATTGTTTATAAAGCGTTTGTTCTTATAAAAATGCACTGGGGTTTTATTCTTATGGCATTACTCTCTCTGATCCTATCCATTGCTGAAATTCTCTTTTGAAATATCTTATAATGTTCACTGAAACTTAATCCATCTACAGAGACCTTCAAAAGCATTCATATTAATCAGGAAAGATGGTAACCTACTTAGTAGAATGCATCTGGAATTCCAATTCCCCTAGGTCCATGCCAATTTAAACAATGAACTAACCACAAAAGCATAGTTTAATAAAACAAACTATCCATTTCATTTTATTAGTCAGTTTTTGATGTAATTAAACAAGAGGCCAGTTACATTTTGCATATAATGTTGAATGCTTTTTAGAAAATTATTTGGTATTTTAACTGGAATATAAACCATGCATCCTCTTAAATTAAAACTGGAGTGGCTGGGCGCAGTGGCACATGCCTGTAATCCCAGCACTTTGAGAGGCTGATGCGGGTGGATCACAAGGTCAGGAGATTGAGACCATCCCGACCAACATGGTGAAACCCCATCTCTACTAAAAATACAAAAATTAGCCGGGCGCGGTGGTGTGCACCTGTAATCCCAGCTATTCAGGAGGCTGAGGCAGGAGAATCCCTTGAACCTGGGAGGCGGAGGTTACAGTAAGGCAAGATCACCCCACTGCACTCCAGCCAGGGTGACAGAGCACGACTCCATCCCAAAAAAACAAACAAACCAAAACAAACAAAACTGCAGTGATTTTTGAATGAATGCCAGTAAATCATATCTTATTTTGCTTTTGCTGACACTCAAATAAAAATGATAGAATAATCCAAAGCACATTTTAATGAATTTTTAAAGAGCTATTCATTTACTTTCGATTGATACTCATCAAAGATATGGTGGTAACTCTATAATCCAGTACAGTTTACTTTTTAACTAGATGTCTAAGGTTTATCTTTTCTAAGATGCATAGAGATGTTTAATGGTGCTTATGTTTCCAAATACTCTCTGAGTACATGTGAGCATTTGGCACATGAACTTTTTTTTTTTTTCCTTATGGGAGAGATTTTTCTATACTTATTACATTACATGTTATTTGATGCATGGTTTGTGGATTCGTCAACAATTTGTAGAATTCGTTATAAATATGCTTGCTTCTCATTCCTTCCATGTAGAGTCTTCATTACACTATTCTTTTTGGATTGAAAAAGTGAATTTAGCTGGCAAAATACTTCAGTTAGGGCATGGGACGGAATTGAGTGGGCAGAACTAGGTTCTAATCACTGCTTCAATATTTTCAGTGTGCATATGCCAACTTAACCCCTCTAGACCTTTATCGGCAATGTTAATTCCCTCATTAAACTATCACTTGTTGAGCATTTACTGGATGGAAGTGAATTTAGGTGGCAAAATAGCTCAGTTAGAGCATGAGCTTTCAAGTGGACAGAACTGGGTTCCAATCACTGCTTCAATATTTGTAATGTGCATAGACCTTTATCCGTGCTGTTCATCCCCTCATTCAACTACCAATTGTTGAGCATTTTTTTTTTAATATCGTATTTGGGCTCTGGGGTACAGGGCAGGTCCTGCATCCTGTGGGATTGATGCATAGGTACATACATGCCATGGTGGTTTGCTGTCTCCATCCCCCACCCCCCCCCATTGCCTACATCAGGCATTTCTCCCTGTGTTATTCCTCCCCAACCTCCCTGCCTCCCTCTATCCCTTCCCTAGCCCCTGACTCCCCAACAAACCCCAGTGTGTGATGTTCCCCTCCTTGTGCCCATGCGTTTTCATTGTTCAACACCCACTTATGTGCGAGAACATGAAGTGTTTGGTTTTCTGTTCTTGTGTCATTTGCTGAGAATGATGGTTTCTAGGTTCATCCATGTCTCTACAAAGGACACAAACTCATTGTTTTTTTATGGCTGCATAGTGTTCCGTGGTGTATATGTGCAACATTTTTTTGGTCTAATCTATCATCAATGGGCATTTGGGTTAGTTCCAGGTCTTTGCTATCATAAACAGCACCACAGTGAACATACGTGTGCATGTGTCTTTATAATAGAATGATTTATAATCCTTTGGGTATATACCCAGTAATGGGATTGCTGAGTCAAATGGAATTTCTATTTCTAGATCCTTGAGGAATCACCACACTGTCTTCCATGATGGTTGAACTAATTTACACTCCCACCAATAGTGTAAAAGTGTTCCTTTTTCTCCACATCCTCTCCAGCCTCTGTTGTCTCCAGATTTTTTAATGATCACCATTCTAACTGGCATGAGATGGTGTCTCAATGTGGTTTTGATTTGCATTTCTCTAATAAATGCTGATCATGAGCATTTTTTCATATGTTTGTTGGCTGCATATTTGTCTTCTTTAGAAAAGTGTCTGTTCATATCTTTTGCCCACTTTTGAATTGGTTTGTTTGTTTTTTCTTGGAAATCTGCTTTAGTTCTTTGTAGATTCTGGATATTAGCCCTTTGTCTGATGGGTAGATTGTGAAAATTTTTTCCCATTCTGTTGGTTGCCAGTTTACTCTAATGATTGTTTTGTTGAGCACTTTCTATACAAAAGGCAGTATGTAAACTGCTGGGAATAGGCATGGTCTTTGACTTGATGGAGCTACCATATAAAAGGAGGATAATAACAGTATCTGTCACATAAATTTATGCAAGTTAACAGCTTTTAATCAAATAAAGTGCTAAGCAAAGTGCCAGAGTCGTAGAAAGGGCTCAATAAGTGGTGAGCATTTTAGCAGTAGTAGTATACATAAGTGTCCTGGTTAAGGTACAAAAGTGTCTTAGAGCCACCATTTGTTTGCTCCAGTGCCTAGCATACTGCCTGGCATATGTGAGGCTCTTGTCTTAGGGTTCTCTAGAAGCAAATTCTGAGATAAGAATGTGTGTGCAAATAATGAATTAAGGGTTTTTTCAGGAGAAACTTAAAAAGAATCAGAAATCAAGCAAGGGCAGGATTCAGACAAACTCCAGTGGAGGCAATGTGACCCCTCAGAGGTTTCTGGAGGGTAAGTTACCTCTCAGAGCAGTCTGAACGGGAGACAGGAGAGGTAGGATTTCACACCTCTGTGTCTTTCAATCATTGACTATCGGCCACCATTGGGGATTGTGGTGGGCAGAATAGTTATCCCTGCCATTATCCCTGGAACCTGTGACTATATCACCTTACATGGCAAAGGAAAATTTGCAGATGTAATTAAGGGTATAGACTTCTAGATAGGGAAATTATTCTGGATTATCCAAATGGGCTCAATCTAGTTACATGAGTTCTCAAAAGTGGAGAATCTTTCCTAGCTGGTATCAGAGAGATAAGTGACACTACTTGCTGACTTTGAAACTGGAGGAAGAGAGCCATGAATCAAGGAATGTGGGAAGTCTTTCAAAGCTGGAAAAGGCAAGGAAATGTACTCTCTCCTATAACCTCCAGAAAGGAACATAATCTGGCAATACCCATTGAGAACCATGTGTGACTTCTGACCTATAGACCTGTACGGTAATAAATTTGCATTGTTTTAAGCCATTAAGTTTGTGATAATTTGTTAATGTGGCAATAGGAAACTAATATAGGGATGTAAACTCCTAGGTACTTCAGAGTCTCTGCTTTCTGCTATTGCATGCAAAGCAACGTCAGTAGATCATGGAAGCTTTCCTACAGAACAGTTACACATATAGGAATTGCAGACAAAAGTATACTCAAGTACAAAGATCCCAGAAATGATAAAAAATAAAAATAAAAATATAAGGACCCAAAGAGATCTGGGGAGCCAGCAATAGCCTCTGCTGCAGTGCTCAGTAAGAATTTGTTAACTGAATGAATTCTTTTATGAATGAATGAATAAACACATTTATGTAAACTACTGGAGTTGAAAGATTATGTAAGAAATGGCTTCTAGTCAGAGGTGGGCATGTTGGCAATTCTCATTCAAACAGAGCATTTGGCAATCAAGACTTTCTCCCAAGTTCAGTAGCCTCTTTCTTATTTTCAAGTTCCCTGGAGGGCAGTGGATTAGAAAAGTAAGAATGTTTTATAGATATAATAAAATAATCAAACCTTGAAGCTGTGTGTATACCATAGAAACCCTTTTAAAAAATTCAACAATTCTTTGGAGAGTTTCACTGCATTCTGAGTACCTGATTTGTAAACTGCTGTAACTAACTAGCTGGAGAATTCAACATTCTCTGGATCATTTGGGTGCTTCGCAGAAAAACAAAACAAAACTACTAGAAATGGAAAAAGGACAGACTCTAGAAGCAAATGTTTTGAGAAGTCAAGGTCAAGAAAAATAGGCTAAAAAATAGTTCTCATTTTTCAATCGTTAACTTTCCTTTTCACTTTCTCTTCCCCCTCCTTTTGAACCTGGGCAAGAAATCTAGATGGATTATCCTTCTTTTTGTTAACTTAGAAGAAAATCTACATGTGTGAATAATGGATTTCATATCTGTGTATTTAAGATCCAAAGAAAAACAGCTGTTTAGAATATAAAATAATGGAAATGAATTTGCAACATCCTGAACTTTGGAACCTGATTTTTACAATCTATATGATTTCAGATCACCTAAACAACAAGTTGTGCTTTAAAATTAATAGGGATGGCAATGAGATTGTAAGAGCCAGTTTGGAAGATGCTATTGGATCTATCAGAGCAATACTTCCCTTGATTCTAGCTTTCTTTCTTTTACATAATTGAGTTTCTTCTTCATTTTACCTCCTTAAAAATGCTTAATGATATTCTTATTGCTGTAGGAAAAGTATAACTATACTACCATGGGTGTGCCCATCTTTGATTTAAGTGCTACACCAGCAGGAATGTGTTTGGCTGCAAGTAAGAAAAAAATCCAACCAAAACGGCATTAAGCAATGAAAGATGTATTGACTCTTAGAAGAAGGAGCCAGGACAGGTCCAAGTTTGGTTAAGGAATGCAATCTAATATTGGAATAAAAAAGGTAGGTTTTGTTTTATTTTGAGTATAGGCAAAGGTAATAAAACACACAAAAATTTGGTGTGCTAAGCATTTTACATAACTTATATAAACTTCATGCAAGCTTCAGACACTGGCCTTACTATTATTCTCATTTGATTGTTTTGGTAAGGTAGAGGGTTATGTAACTTAATGAAAGTAACACAGTTGGTACTAACTACTACATTATTTGGCCTCCTTAACATGCTTTTAGGATTTTTATCACCTTTATAGAGGGTAAAATTGGAAAACCTGTAAGTAAGTATGAATAACCTTACTTTTAATAAATTCATTGTCTAGGACTAAAGCATTCACATGTCATTAGATTATCTGATGTACCAGAGTCCTCTACTGAAAAAAAAAATCCTATTTTGTTTTTCTGGATTGCAACCCAGAAAAACTTATCAGCAATCATTTGTAACCATCTTAGAAAGCAATACAGATTATCTCATGATCAATATAACTGCATTGCCTAGTAGCTGTGGTTGACTCTAAGGGAATCATTCTGCCTCACTCAAATATGATCTTAGCATGTTTGTATTATTAATATTACCAGAATAGTTTTTCACTTCTCAGATGGAAAAGCATTGAATCAAAAGAGATATAGACATATTTGGTAAAGTGTGGGAAGTAAATCTCTTGGATCCCTGATCTATCCAGTTACTCTTTTGCAAAAATAGATCAAGATATTTTGTATCTAGCACCACAAAGCATTTCTGCTTCACTGTCACCCTTCAAGTTTTCACTCTATATCTCTTCTCCCAAATTCTTGCAATCTGTCCTGAATGCTGCTGCTAATTTTGAAAATGAGCTTTTCAGAACTTACCAGTTGTACCATTTAATAGGGTACAAATTGTCTCATACTATTTCACTGAGACAATGTAGTAGAAAGTATATTGGAGCTCACAGGGTATTTTGAAATGTAATTTATTATATATGTGCAATATATAAGTTATAACTGACCTTAAACACTCAATCATGCGACGAATACTTGTTGATTATCCAACTCATCACAGAGATCATGGTAATTACAGTGGATATGAGATCAAGAAGATATGCCCCACTAGTGAAGACATAACACTCTACTGAAGAATACGGCCATATAAACTCGTAATTAATGTACAGTGTGGTTGGGTGAAACAGGAGAGTCCACCCAAAGGATTTCATATTATTAAATATCTTGTTTTAAGTGCTAAATGAGAGTTTGCTAGGGTAAGAGGAGAAAGGCACACTCAAATGGTGTACCTCACAGATACAGAGTAAGGACAAACCATGCTCAAGAAATGACAGGGAATTTGATTGGAGTAAAGGGTGAAAAGGGTGGGAGAGGATAAGCAAGTGAGGTGGAGTTAAAAAGATTGTGAAGGGCCAGGCGCAGTTGCTCATGGCTGTAATCCCAGCACTTTGGGAAGCCGAGGTGGGCGGATCATGAGGTCAAGAAATTGAGACCATCCTGGCCAACATGGTGAAACCCCATCTCTATTAAAAATACAAAAATTAGCTGGGTGTGATGGCATTTACCTGTAGTCCCAGATACTTAGGAGACTGAGGCAGGAGAATCTCTTGAACCTGGGAGGCGGAGGTTGCAGTGAGCCAAGATCACGTCACTGCACTCCAGCCTGGCGATGGAGTGAGACTCTGAAAAAAAAAAAAAGATTGTGAAGGACCTTGAATGCAATGCTGTAGGAAATGGGATTTTTTGGAAGGCAGTGGGCAGGATTTTAGGTAGAGAAATGATGGATTAGAAGCTACGTAGAAATTGAACTGAGTAAACCAGAGGTAAGAACAACTATAGGCTATATAAGTAGGTAAGAAGAGAGATGGTGAATTCTTAAATAAGACAGTGTGTATGCCCCTACTCCTCAGCAAAAATCTGAGATCCTTGTGGGGTATTAAGAATAATTTATGTTGTGGTTTTATCTTTCTTTGTTGCTAGCAAAATTCTATCTACGTAGTAGGTGCTTGGAAAATTCTTGCCTTAAGAGTCCATCTCTACTTTAAAAATTCACTTGCACAATATCGTCTTGACATAGTGAACAGGATATCTTTGGTAACGCTCTGTCATTTTTAACAACATGGAAATTGCCACTTTGTTAATCAACCCATGAACAAAAAAGTGTCTTGATGCTTCCCTTAGCAACCAAGTGCTCAGCAGTTTGCCCATCCAAAATCTTATATTTTTGGATCTTCAACATAGTAGCTTTTGATGTTTTAGACACTTTTAGGATTCATGAAGATGGGAACAAGAAAATTCAGAAGCAGTATTTTATTTCATGTTTGTTTTATTTTATTGTTTCTAATGATAATAACAGGTTTCAATTATTGTATACTTATTCTGTGGCAATCACTCTTTTAAATACTTTTGGGATATTTTCTCATTTAAATTTTACACAAAATTAAGTAAGTTTTGTGTAAAAATTAGGTTTTATTACTATATTCTTTTAGAAATGAGAAGATTGTGGCAAAGACAGTTTAAGCGACTTTCCTAAGAGCAAACAGCTAGAGGCAGTAGAGCTTCAACCCAGCTTTTCTGACCCCAAAGCAAGTTCATAGGTGATCATCATAAAAAGTGAAGAGACAGCCAGGTTTAGCATGGCACAGTGGTTCAAGTGTCTTGAACCTTAATAGTATCACTTTATGGATTCCAAAGTACTCTGGGTAGGCATCAGGGAGAAGAAAAAAATGAAAAGAAACAAAAGAAGTAAAAAGGAGAAAGAAAAATAAGTTTAAAACAATAATATATGCTGTCACAGTAAATGTGTAATAAATATTTTTGAATGAAGTATAATATGAAAGACAAAAACAAAGGAGGATTTCATGGCAGGTGGTTTAAAAGAGGATGTTCAACCATGGCTTTGGGTTCTGTCTTTGGTATAGAAGAACTAGACTTCAAGTATGATTGCTTTTATAGTTTGCAGCTTCACCCCTGGCTGTTTCTGAATTTGTTAACAAACTTAAAAATCTTCAACCACTGATTTTTCCTTCTGGTTAGAATCAGCTCAAATGCCTTTTAGCTTCCTGAATACTTATTATTGTACTTCAAATACAGTATCAAAGAAAGAATAACTTAACTGTAAAACAGCCTGTTTTTCTGAGTCCAGCTCTGAGATTCACATACTTGGAAAAATCAATTGCTCTAGTATATACAATGTTTTCAAATAACATGAGAGATTATGCTACAGTTGTATGTGATGAAAACATTTTTTAATAATTTGGTACAGACAGAATGATTAAAAAGCCCACTCTGCCTCTTCTTTCTTCATTGTTCTGTCTCATTTAATTTGAATCCCTTTGGATTGTCTATAAGCAGTGGAAAAGAAACGCAGCATATAGAAAGAGCAGCAGAATATTGCAGAATATGGAAATCATTTCTATATCGTACAGGGGAAATCTAATTACCTCTATCTATCATTTATCTGGCCTTTCCTCTCTTCTTTTTTGTTGAGTATTCGGTTAATCACCCAAGCTGGAGTGCAGTGGTGTGCCATCTTGGCTCACTGCAACCTCCACCTACCGGGTTCAAATGATTCTCATGCCTCAACCTCCAGAGTAACTGGGATTACAGGCACGCACCACCATGCCTGGCTAATTTTTGTTATTTTTAGTAGAGAGGGGGTTTTACCATGTTGGTCAGACTGGTCTCAAACTCCTGACCTTGGGATCTGCCTGCCTCGACCTCCGAAGTGCTGGGATTACAGGTGTGATCCACTGCTACCAGCCCAGGTATAGCACTTTTAAGATTCTCTAGGACCTCCAGTTTGGGCTGGGCTGCTCAGAGGTGGAAATAGAACCCTTGGCTTTTGTGTGGCAAGAGCAATGAGAATGGTCGAAGATCCAGTCTCCTGTCAAAACTTTCAAACATGATTAAGCTTTTCATGCCCATTATCTCAGAGTGACCTGCATCTATTTAGTTGTTGTTAGAAATATCACTTAAAACATCTAAAACTCTTCATTATTAACTCTTTATTTTTCTGGCCATTATAAGGAACCAACAAATATGATGCTGCAAGAACTAGGTGGGGGTGGGAAATGAGGAGATCCACGTTAGGGCTCATGCCCTCTCTCTAGTAAGTGGCTCTGTGAGGCTGGGGAGGTCATTTCTCCTGTTCTTCCTTCACCTTCTGTTTCATGAGTGGGTTGTATTTGAGAGTTTACACTTAAATGCCATTAGAGGCCTGGAAAAAGGATTTAAGGCAAAAGACAGGGATTGGTTCTGTGGGAATTGCAGAGTACATGTCAACCTGGCCTATAGGTGTCACAGCCTGAAACACACTTAAAGATATCCTTACACAGAATATATATCTATGGCACTTTTTGGCCCATAGTTGCCAGTTTACCACTCCCGTCTATATAATCTGAACTTCTCACCTTCTTTAAGTATACATTTTCTGGCTCTACAAAAATATTTAAATAAAAAGGGGAAATGAAAGACCTTAATGAAATGCCTTATAGTAAAGAAAAAAGGAACAAGCAAATCATGTAAGGATAAAAATTCACTTGTTTTAGATAGAATAAAAAAAGACCAGGGTGTCATAGTTAAATATAAGTTGACTGTGATGAGCCAGTGTGGGCAGTATAGCTGTAGGGAAAGGAAAGGGCAGTGTGATCCTGAAGTGCAGGATGAGGCACATATGACAGAGCAGCAGCAAGTCATCATTCTGCTGCACCCAGCTTTGGTCTGACTCTCATTCCAGGGGAGTCCACATGTGGTCAGTGGCCCTTAAAAGGGATATGAAGAATCTGGTAAGCACCTATAGCTTAAGAGAATGGAAAATTCTTTCTTTGGAGGAAAGCCTAAATAAATTTGAATTGATTAGCCTGGAGAAGAGAAAGAACATATTTGGCTTAATTACTCTTCATAGACAGGAGGAATTTTTTCATTGAGGGTATAAAGCAGTTTCCTTTCTGTCTGTGAGTAAAGACATTATATGAAAGAAGTGAGTTTAAATGAAAGTAATGGAGACCTGATTGGGGATGAGGAAGAATAATAACTTGCACAGTCCAGGTGGCAAAACACTAGGATGATCTACTGAGAGATGTTGGAACGTTTTGGTCCTAGGAGATCATCAAGTAGAGAAAAGGCAAGTGATTGCTCTGTTTGTCCTGAAGGTAAGGTGGGACCACTGTGCAGTGGAGGTCTGTCACTGTCCTGATTAATGTCATTATCATCATCCTTCTCATCATCACCACCTTTTAGTTGCCTCCCTAACCATAACAGGAGATATCACAGAACACTGGGGTCAACAGCCCTTTTGTGGTACTGGAAACAGAAATCTCAAAGCCACTGAAAATATCTTTTTTTTTTTTTTTCCCCAAGAATACTGCTTTCCCGTGCCTTAGCCTCATTTACAGTCTCCTGGCTGCCCACTCTGTCTGATTCACCTGACATGTGGGAAACTCCACATTTAGAGCTTCTTAGAGCAAGAAAGAAAACTGATAGACCCTCTCTTAACTTCAACCCTAAATTCCCAAACGAGATTCTGTTATATCTTTTTAGAGAAAGTATTCACCTCAATCCAATAAACGGTACCTTGGGGGAGAGTGGGAACATTACTTGGTTCAATGTTGATAGGAAGGTCTACCAGCCTAATGCTCATTTGGTGAAGCCCTAAACCTCAGTGCCTCAGAATGTGACTGTATTTGGAGATAGGACCATCAAAGAAGTGACTAAGTTAACATGATGCCATAAGAATGGTCCCTAATTCAATCTGACTGGTGTCTTTATAAGAAGAGGAAATTTGAACTCAGAGAGAAACCAGAGATACACTAGGTAAAGACCACATGAGGATAAAATAAGAAGGAGTCGGCTGGGTGTGGTGACTCACACCCGTAATCCCAGCACTTTGGGAGGCAAAGGCAGGTGAATCACAAGGTCAGGAGATCGAGATTATCCTGGCCAACATGGTGAAACCCCGTCTCTACTAAAAATGAAAATGTCATCTGGGCGTGGTGGCGTGTGCCTGTAATCCCAGTTACTCAGGAGGCTGAGGCACAAGAATCGCTTGAATCCAGGAGCTGGAGGTTGCAGTGAGCTGAGATCATGCCACTGCACTCCAGCCTGGCAACAGAGCGAGACTCTGTCTCATAAGTAAATTAATAAATAGTCCATCTATAAGCCAAGGAGAGAGCCCTCAGAAGAAAGCAATTCTGCAGCCATGTTGATTTTGGACCTCTAGTCCCCAGAGTGTGAGAAAATAACTTGTGCTGTTTCAGCCATCCATTCAGTGGTGTTTTGTTATGGTAGCCCTAGAAAATTAAAACAGATGGTCAGTGTAGCTCTTGGAGCAATGAGGTTTGTTGTGAGCCAAGGAGATACCCTCCAAAATCTGCTATTATCATTATCATGACCTACGTCAACAATAGCTGATGATTAGAGACTTATGCAGCTACAGTCCTCCCATGTTAGGTGTTTATAAGTGGATCCAAGTATTGTGCCTTTCTAGGGCTTGAGCAGAGAATGTAATAGCTTGATCTTACTCCTGAATCATTCTGTATATTTTTTATTGTGTACTTGCCTGGGGCAAAAACTTCAGGGAAGGGAAAGGTCATAGCAGTTTGTGCTTTTGCAACCCTGGCTGCTGTGCTAGAACCTACCAGAACAGTTTCTACTGTGAAACCTCCCTTACCATGTCCCCTACTGCCTGCCATGCCAGCAGCCCAGCCACTGCAAGAGTTGTCCTTCTCTTTCTGTTTACCTGCCTTTGACTACCACTGGTGGAGCTAAGCTCAAGGGGCAGGAAGGTCACATCCCACTTTATGATAGTAATTGCTTCTGAGACTGTTTTTTCTTTTTTTTTGGTGCAGTGGGCTTTACAAACTCCTTGGTAGGTGTAAACCTATGAGGACTAAGTGATTTTCCCCTGGGCCTCATTGGCTCACATTACCTCTTCAATGATCTGTTTGACCTAAAACCTACCTTGGTGTAGAGAGGACTGTGAGTGTTAGCAAATGTTACCTGCTAACTCGACCACCGCTCAGGATCTCTGTCATTGCTAACAAACCTTTCTAAATGCCTGAAAACAGGATTGAATATTCCAGCTTTTATTTATGGAGGTCGGAGTTTCTCCCCTGGGAACTTCCTTGCTTTATTGTGGGACAACACATTCAATTCTATAGCTATTGTTAACACATACCAGAACCAAAGAAAAATTCTCTCTCCTCTGATCTCATCTGGATAGGTAATTTATTTATCCTGAAATAGTTTATGGCTTTCTACCATTTGCAGAATAAGGACTTAGTTCTTTTGTTGGTTACCCAAAGGTTTCTGATCTGACACTAGCCCACCTTTCTGGCCTTCTCCATACCTGCATGCCAGCTTCACATGTCTTCTTACTGCTGTTCTTCCCATGCCTTTGCTTTTCCAAGGTGCCCTTTCTTCTCATCCCATCTCTCTAAATTCTATTCATCTTTGAAGCCCTAGCCCAAGTGTGATCGCCTCCATAGAAACCTGCTCAATCTCTCAAATTTAAGTAACTCATTCTCCTTGAGTTACCATTGTATAATCTTCGTAACTCCATTAGAGCACTGGCCTCGCTCACAGCTGCATTATCATCATTAACTGTGTTTCAGTTGGAGTCCTCCACTAAACTTCTTGAGGACTGAGACAGCATCTTTCCTCCATACCCTCATCCCCAGCATCCTTCTAGTGCTTTTAGAATAATAATGATCATTTATTGGGTATTTACTGTTCCAAGTTCTATGCTAAGGGCTCAACATACATTATTTCATCTAATAGTCAATATTTATCATATGAAGTAACTAAGACTTAGAGGTTAAATAACTTCCCCAGGATTACACAGTTTGCAAATAATGCAGACGGAATTTGAACTCATTTCTCTCCAACTTCAAAGTCCATGTTCCTCATCACTAGTCTAGAATGCTGCCTCTAGGCACTCAGTATATGTATACTGAATTGATTTCGGATTACATAGCCATTTCATTTTAAGAACTTATGTACATTAAGGTGAGCCTCTGTTGTTGCTGCTGCTGCTGCTGCCACTACTAACTTCTTTCTGAAATTCTTAGCCAAGAAGTTTGCCTAATAGAGGCTCAGGGAGATTAAGAGCCCCAGAGTGTCATTACGGATCAAGATACATGGCTGATCTTTGCCCAGCCATGCAGTAGCTGAACAAAGGTGGTGAGCAGGATACATTTGCCATGCTAAGGAAAGAACAGCCGAATGTTAACCAGCACATTAATCATGCTGACAGATGGTCTGCCTGGCTTGGGCTCCTAAACAGGCTCTTTCTATCTCACAAGCTTACTGCTGTGCACCTATTAGTTTGAAGGAAATAATATAAGATATGGGCTTGGTTGATATAACCAGGGCAGCCTTTTTAATAGCTAGAAGAAAAGGGGAGGCTCTCTGAAATTTTAATTGCCTTTATTATCGCTTGCCCAGGACCCTGATCCTTTTCTTTCTGTCATAGCAGCCCACTCCCGTTCGTGCAGTTAAAATACATGCTCACATTCTGGTTCCACACCCAGGATGGTTACAGTTTCACACATAGCACTGAAAATGGCTACCGCCAACCAGTCAGGTAAGCGCTCATTCTGAGGTAATTTGCTGTCCCTTGGGCTTTATTTTCGTTGGCTCAGTGGGCAGATTCTAATTTGAACTGGGCAAAATTTAGCTTGCCTGAGGCGGGTGGGCATGTGTTGATTTTTTGTGACGGGGCAGCTTGAATTGCTAGGACTTCCAGATATTCCAGGCTGACATTACCTCAACAGGAAACTCAAGTTCCATTTTATGGGGATCTGGAGTCTTGATGAATCCCATCCTGTGCTGGTTTGTCTGACAATGCCTTGATCTGTCATTTGTGGAGACATATTGGTATTGATAGTTATGTATCTATTTGTCTGTCGGCGTTGCTGAAGCCTGCTAAATTGAATGGGCAAACCTAGTCAGACTCAAAGATACATAAACCTGCCTCCATCCTCAGATTGTGGGGTGGGGTAGGGTAGGAGCAAAAAACTTCTAATCAAATAATAGTGAGAGCAAAGAGGAAAAGTGTGTTGGCTTCTCCCTCCTGCTCCCCCCCAACTTTTTTTTTTTTTTAATAGAGAAGAGTATTATATTGACCACCTACTCAGTGTTGAGCGTGAGGTCTCACTCCTCACATGAGGGCTTTGAGACAGGTTTTGTGGCCCCTTTTTACAGAAGAGAAGACTTAGAGCTGAGCAGGCAACAGAGCCAAAGCTACACAGATTGCTAAGTGGTGTGATTGGGACCTAACACAAGTTAATCGGATCCTAAGCTCGCCTACCTCTGCTATGATGAACTATCATATTTCTCATCACATTTCATGCTGCCTTTTGTCTGAAGCAAACCAATTAGCAGTGAGAAGAGGTGAAATGTTAGACAGGATCAATACTTTCTTTTTGTTACTGTGTTTAATAGACAGCTTTTTGCCAAACTGCCCAAAGCACTTTATGCACTCTTAGAATACCCAAATTTGAAACTCTTGATCACTACATCCTAACTCCAGGAGGAAGGTATCTACTCAGAGTAACATTTTCTTGACTGGAGACCCAGGGCATTCATATCTTCTCTGTATTTTTTTCAGATGAAAAAGATAATAGCGGTTCAAGGTCAAGCCAATTGCTTGTAAAACTCAGGAGGTGCAATCTGAGTTGACACATTCTTGGCATATTTGAATGAAGTCTTCATTGGTTGTTAATATTTGAGTCTTCCAAGCCTTGTGAGTTTGGGAAATGGGCCAGGGCAATTTGTAATCCTAATGAGAGAGACCAGACAAACTTCTGTTAATGTTTTGGGCCAAATATTATTATTCAATCCCTTGGAGTTCTGGATACAGATGGCAGGATAGACCTCAAAGGCATAACATAGAGGCTACGTATCTGCTAAGCCAATCCTAAAACAGTAGCTTCTTAAATAACTCACACACTGGCCTAAGTTCAAGAGACTCCCAAGACAATTCTGCAAGAGATGGACCATTTTGGGACATTATTAGTGGGAGATGCAGAGACACAATTATTTGAACGAATTTATTTCCTTGAGACTTACTGAGGAACAGGGAAGCAGAAGAAGGGTGGGAGGAGAGAGGGGTGCAGCAAAATTTGTATACAGCACAGTTTATTTTTAGTTTTATATGGTATCATTGTGTATATTTAAAACATAATTTGTGAAATCTTTTTTGGTCTTTTATGAATTTTTTCTTTCTTTCCAAGTATGTGTTGTTTTAAGCCAGAAGAAACCCAAGTTTTGTCTGTGTGTTTTTTAAATACTGTGTTGTCTTAATGATTAAAGCTAGACATTAGTGCCCTCTCTACCTCCATGAGATCCACTTTTTTAGCTCCCATATATGAATGAGAACATGGCAAAATTTGTCTTTCTGTGTCTGGCTTATTTCGCGTAACATAATGACCTCCAATTCCATTCATGTTGCTATAAATGATAGGATTTCATCCTTTGTATGGCTGAATAGTATTTCACTGTGTATATCTACCATATTTTCTTTACACATTCATCTGTAGATGGCACTTATGTTTATTTCATATTTTTGCTATTGTGAATAGTGCTGTAATTAATATGTGAGTGCAGGTGTCCCTTTGATATACTGATTTCTTTCCCTTTGGACAAATATCCAGTAGTAGGATTGCCTGATTGTATGGTAGCTCTATTTCTTGTTTTTTCTGAGAACTCTCCACACTGTTTTCTGTAGTGGCTATACTAATTTACATCCCTACCAACTGAGTATGAGTTTATTATACTTCCTATGTATGCAACAGAATATAACATATGTAAAATATTATATATCAATCATATTAATCAAAAATAAAACCCAAACAACCTAGATAATAAAGTCTGATTCATGACTGATTTCTCAAACATGCAGAGCAGTTCCATAAATTTAGAGTTCATTGAGTTGGCACTACTTTTTTCTGCTTCCCACTTTATGTAGCTTTGAGGGATTAATTCTTAATTGGCTGGTGAGAAAAGAAAATTGCTCAAACTGAAATTCACTGACAGACCTCAGGGTTCTATTTACTTCTTCCCACCTTTGTTTCTTTTGCGACTCAATGCTCATTCCCATCAGGCAGCTCTGAGGAGTGGGAAAGTATATTATTTGCAGTGCTAAGGTTCACTCTTCCTCATAGGACTGCAGTAGTAATTTTTTAAAGAGTA
Organism: Cebus imitator; assembly: GCF_001604975.1. Taxonomy (NCBI): domain Eukaryota; kingdom Metazoa; phylum Chordata; class Mammalia; order Primates; family Cebidae; genus Cebus; species Cebus imitator. The sequence continues at coordinate 4,292,553 of NW_016107391.1, forward strand.
GTGTAGAGTTGATTGTGCTAGATTTCCCAATGCCCATTGAAGTCTGACCTTTACCACTCAAGCCAATCATGATAATTCCATCTCCTTTACCATCTCATTAGTTTAGGTGTGGACAGGTTTGGTCTCTAAGATTTGCCTGAAGCTTTTGAGATACCAGTCTCTCTGAGACTCAATTGCCCCACTTATAAAGTAGAGACAATAGTAGTATCTAACTTACTGATTGTTTAAAGATTATGCGAGTCATTACTTAGTAAATACCTGACATACAGCAAGCACTCAGTGAAAGGATTATTATTGTTCCTTAAAATTTACCCAACTTTTGATCTAGGCACTCCATTTCTAGGAATTACGCTGAACACATAATTAGAAATGCATACAAAGATATACAGATATAGATATCAATAGGTATTTATTACACTATTACTTATCATTGGAACCCTAATTTTCCAAGAATATGGGAATGGTTAACAATGAAGTCCGTACCTCAAGGAATACTCTGAAGCCATTACAAATTATGTGATAGAATTTTATTTAGTAAAAGGAAAAACAGTTTATGATATATTCTGTCATAAACAGCAGACTGTTTTCCATAGATATACCTACAAATACAAATATAAATACAGGCATATGGAGTCAGGCAAGATATCTACCAAAAGTAGCAAAAAGATGCTTTATAATATTATAGACTTTTAAACACTATACCATTATACAGTTAACTATACAGTTAACTGTACTTTTTAATACAGAAAAAAATACAGATATTAGAGAAGAAAATAAAATCCTCTCTAATGTTTCTAACAAACTGCTAATGAATATTCTGGAGAAATAACTTTCAAATCTTAAAAGGTGATTTCTGTTTCTTTTTTCTATTACTACGTGTTTTAAAATTTTTTGTCTCTGGACATTGTTAAAGTCATTTGCTACAGATTTGTTCTGAAACTCTCTTTTAGCTCCATTCAGCAAACATTTATGAAAGGCCCTGCAGGTGCCAGGCACTTCGCTAGATGGCTTACAAAAACATATGCAGCCTGCTCTCTTAGAAAAAAGACTGCTCCAAATCATTCCGAATCAAAGAAATAAGAAATGCATTTGACTCAGTGTCCCTCTTGACATGGGCAAGAACTAGGGATTCTATTTGTATATGTCTCTCTGCCATGTACACCACGACACACATACCGTGCAGGACAAGTGCTCGGTCCCATCAGTAATGTTCATGAGCCTTCATCCTTGGCATTCATCACTCTGATTAAACATATACAATTGGAGGAAAAATAAAAGTGACTTCCGATGCAGTTTCAAGATAAGCTCTCTATCTCCCTTCCAATCTGATGGCTATCCCTAAGCCCATCCCATACAGAAATTCTGGAGCTGCCTGTACTGGTGGGAGGAAGCCAAGTCTATTTTAAATTAACTTAAAATAAATGAAAAATTTAACTTAGGTAAAGTAGTGAACTTAAGTATTTAAATTCAGTTTTTTCACTACATTGATGTGGTCTCAAAACTGAATACCACTTGGTCTAATTTTTTAGAATGAGCACATAAAAGAGAAGAAGAAGTGAAAATTCTTTCTTAATTTTGTTCTTCTTCAAATGAGAAGGTGTCTGCTGCAAAGGAAAATGTAAAATTATGTATTGTTGGCGAAGTGCTAGAGGAACCTCCACTGGAAAAGGATGTGAGGGTTCCTTTTTATCCCTTTCCCTAGCACTTCTTATGGTGTTTGGAATGGTGTTGAAACTCCCTGTAAAAATACAGAGGCAACATTCTGTAAGGGGAAGTGACAAGGGGAAGAACACTTGTTTGATTCTTAAGAAAAGCTGTCACATATGTGTCTCCTAAATAGTCTCTAAAGAAAGTCTTTAATAACTATATCTCCACTAATCACCTTAAGTTGAAAAGTAGGTAGGAAAGGAAGAGTGGGAGTGGTTTAGAAGATGGAAAAAACAAAAGAGTGAATAAAAAAGTTATTCAAAGCATAGCAGTATTGTTGTAGCCTATATTCGGGGCGTTTTTGGGCTATGGAGAAAAGTTGACAGAACATTATTTTAAGTTGGTGGTAAAAGTGAGTAGGAACATTTTGGGGTTTTATTTAAAACCCCAGGTTAGTATAAAACAAAAAGCTAAGAAATGTCAAATACACTAAGACAAAAAAGCACATTAGCATTAATGGGTCAGATTCATAAAGCATCCATCTGCTGCTAGATATAACCAGTCATTCATAAAAATCTCAACTTTTGCCGGCTTCAGGTTTCTGCCAAACACACGCTGTTTGCAGCATTTTAAACTATAGATGAGCACTTTTGCTGTGACGAGACATCCTGGAACCCCTGTTTCATGAATAACCCTTGGACTGTCATCCCTGATTGGACATGAAAACACTAAAATATCATAAGGTTTTGTTCTCAGAGAGTAGATTAGTGTTTAGAAAGTGCAGCTACAATTTTTAAAAATTGTGATAACAGACCAACTGATTCAGATTTATGATGCTTTTTCTTTAATTTAATGGCACTTAAGATGTAGTTAAATTTTATAAACAATATTAGTTTCTGTTTATAAACCATGGTGTGATGTTTGCCTTCTTTACAATTATGCCTTCATTGCTGTGACGAGCTGAAAATTTATGGGATAAAATTGATCTACATGGTTAGTCAATCTGGATTATCCAGAACTCCCTAAATATTTTTGCTCTTAGTAGTAGTTGTAGTGGTATTATCAGTATTAATAATAATAGTATCAGTAGTAGTAAGAATAATATTTTTCAAGCCTGCAGTGTGCCAGACACTGTCAATTATTTTCACATTAAAAAGACTCTGGATTTAGTATATAGTATCATTAATGAATATACCATTATTATTTATGCATTTTGGAGACCAGAAGCTGAGGTTTAAAGAGGCCATTCAATTTAAGACTATAGTGGTGAATAGTGGATTTGACTTAGAAAGTCTAATATGAGGCACTATATAGCTAAACCCCATTTATAAGAATCACAAAAAAGAATGGAATTGTCTGAATAATTTCCTCCTCGCTTTCATTTCCCTTAGAACAAAAGAGACTTGATAATTAGCAGGTTAATTAACCAATGTATGAGATCAATACAAATATTATAACCAGACCCCAAAGTATTTGGGTGGTAATGGAAGTATATCGTTCTTTTTCAATTTTGATTTTGTGACTGGAAGATATGAATTCTTTGGATCATTGGGGAATGCTCTGCCACAGCAAATTGAGATAAAGCATAACTGTCTTGGGAGTAATGAAAGCTCAGGCAGGGGAAATTTCTCACACAATGAGGTCTTAGGCTGTACTATTTGCTGTTCATGGAGTCCGCATGCTTGGCAAAAAACTGCAAAAGTGTATGTTCTTCTCTAGTTTAGGAGACGTTGGTCAGGTAGCCCAGTAATAAAACTGTGCCTACGGACTAGGCCGCAAACTCAGAGAGTATCCTGTGTCCAGACCCCTGTTTATCATCCAGCACACATCATGTTAAGCACTTCAGGACTTTTTGGGGGTAGGCGGGGACGACTGGAGGATGGTAGAATGTCAGGATTATGTATGAAAGGAATCTGGCTGTGTACTTCTCTTAGTTATCCTTCTTTAAAAATAGGGACTTCATTTTATTTGAATACACAAAGCTTTATTATTATACTTATCTACTGAACTCTTCTTAACACATATAAAGAAGTACACACACACACACACACACACACACACGCGCGCGCGCGCGCGCGCGCGCGCGAAATGGAAAATAGACAGTACATTTAAACCTTGAAAACTTCATGCCCCCAAAACCTGATGGGCAAATAAAAAGGACAAAAATCACACTTCTTTGCCTATATTTACTCCTCAGTCTCACTTTGCTGACCAGACTTCTATCCTGCAAAGCTTCAGTAGAGATCTGTGATAAACTGCAGGGGTGTTTCAGAATGGATCTTCTAAAGGTCATGGTGTCTTTGTGGCTAAGGGACAGGAGGATCCAACTGTTGTCATTCATTAGACTAATTGTTCTGCACTTTAGGTTGTCTTTCTGGGTTTCTAATATTGAAAGGTATTTTAAAGACACAGCATCTCCACACTGTAAAATTCCTTGATGGCAAGATCCATGTTTTGTGAAGACCGGAGAACTGCCTCTAACATCATGCCATTGACTTTGGAGCATTAGAATTGCACCTAGGCATCCTCTCTCAAACCTTTCTTCCATTAAGCCCCGCTGTGAGTGATCGGACCTGAACAATCCGACCATGTATAAACAGCAGATTTGTTATACTTTCTATCCTTTCTTCTTTTGAAATGATTTCCTAAAGTGCCTGGAACATTTTTATTTATCTATACTAAAGAGACATTTCTTTTTTTTTGCACTTATTTCCAAAATATAAATATCTTTATTTTTGTCAAGCATAAATGATATACTTCTTGTTGTAAAAATTAAAACAATGGAGAAATACATGAAGTAGAAAATGGAAGTTCCCTGGAATCTCATCCCAAATATAACGATGATAATAAAAATCAAAATAATATCTTTAAGTGCTACGTGCAAAGCGAACCTTTTCATTTACATTAGCATATGTATTTCTCACAATAGCTCTGTGAGGTGGGTACTATTATTTCCCTGTTTAGTACATGAGAGAAATGAGAGATAGAAAATTAAGTTATTTGTATAATGCCATACAGGTAGTCAATAGAGAAGCTGGACCCTAATTACTGTATTAAAATAGCAAATTCTGTGACTTAATTACTATAGTTAACTAGATCAGGGCTGATCACTGGAAGCACTTTTCAAAAAGTTAAAAAAATTATGAAAGATGAACTACACATGACTTAAGATTTTATTTTAACTTAAAACGTACATTCATAAATTTATTCCTTAACTTTAATGTAACACCAAGGCACACCTGTAATATAACCTTCAATTGCTGTAACTTTATAGTAGGGTAAATAAATTCCTCAAAGGCTTTTCTTCTCTTTTCTTTTTTTTAATGTCTGCTTTATGGAGTCTTCCTAAAACAATTAATTTCATTTTCATAGAAACAAATCTTTTTGTTTTTAGATTTTTTACTAGTTGTGTAATTTTAAAAGAAATTGGGTCATTGCAACAACAGGTACCAAGCTAGCTTTAACCAGCTTGGGTGCAAATTCCAGGATTCTTGGTAAGTAAACAATGCAGCAGGTGAGGCTGGAAGTGCCTGGGGCTTAGTAGGCTCTAAGCATTCAGCACTGCCCTGGGTGTCTGCCTAGACTTCTTACAGAGGGAAACAGAGCCTGTAGGTGAATTGGTAAAGTCAAAATCAATGAATAAAACTCTACCTACTAGGTATGGTGGAATTATCAAGCATGTGAAGAGACATCCATGCAGAAACCGCTTGCCAAAGGGAAACTGTTTCTTTCTATGCCTCCTAGATATCTAAGAGCACGTGTTATCAAAGACTACTGTCCTGCATCGTTTTTCCCCCAATTTTCCTTTTTTTGTTTTTTGGCTTTTTTTTTTTTTTTTTTTTTTTTTTTTTTGAGATGGAGTTTCACTCTTGTTGCCCAGGCTGGAGGGCAGTGGTGCAATCTCTGCTCACTGCAACCTCTACCTCCTGGGTTCAAGTGATTCTCCTGCTTCAGCCTCTTGAGCAGCTGGGATTACAGGTACCACCACCACACCCAGCTAATTTTTTGTATTTTTAGTAGAGACCGGGTTTTGCCATGTTGATCAGGCTGGTCTCGAACTCCTGACCTCAGCTAATCCACCAGCCTTGGCCCCCCAGAATGCTGGGATTACAGGCATGAGCCACCACACCTGGCTAGAATCTTTTAAAATGTAAATTCATATACCTGTCTAATTTCAGTTAGTTTTGGTAACCAAGTCTTTAAAACGTAAACATTAAGGAGTGCAGTGACTTCCCCAGGAAGGAAACATTCTAAAGCCACTCCCTTGAGACTGGGCTGGCACTGAAAAATGAAATAGAATTGAATATGAACTGCTTTGGAGAGAAAGTCCTGTTATTTTCACTGGTTTTATCAATAGCAGTATTTCTCAAAGTGTGGTCTGTAGACCACCTGCCATCAGAAATCACCTAGCTACTTATTAAAATGCAGATTTCAGACTCTCTGGGAATGGTTCCTGGGAATCAGCATATAGTAAAATTTGTGAACCATTGGTCAACGGGAGAAAGTCCAAATTTATTAATGTGGCCTATAAGGTGTCATCTAAGCCGGCCTAACATTTAACCAAACAAACAAGACATCATGCTTTGAGCACGCCACGTTGTTTCTAGTATCAGTTCCTCTGCCCTTATCTCTTCTCCTAGGAATATCACTTTTTCTTTCCTATCCTACCCCTGCTTGGGTTTCCTTCTTCTGATTCCGTCCTGGATGGCTTACCTTCAAATCCCTGCTTGGGTTTCCTTCTTCCTATTCCTTCCTGGATGGCTTACCTCCTAAAGCAGAGCTGGGGAGTTCTTCCTTTCTAACATCATTGTCACTCTCTCTCCCCCTGACATGTACGTTGTATTTCTATCATAGTATTGCATCACCTGGATTTGCAATTATATTTTTACCTGCATGTTGCTCCTATTACACTGTGAAATCCAGGAGTGCAGAGATGGAGATTTATTCATCTGTATTTCCCCAGAGTCTGTGCCCATGCTTGGCAAATAATAATGCTAACAAATATTTTTTGAATTAATGAACAAATGATCTGGGGGAAGCACGCTTTCCACTCAGTCTCCCACCATACTAATCCTGGAAGCAGGAATGTTCTCTTGCTGTGTTGCAATATCCTGGCTGTGCAATGCTTCCTTTCAATCCCAAGATGAGAAGACTGAAGGAGAAGGGGGGCCTCTTGCAGTGACCATTCTTGCAAATTTCTTTTTGTTCTTGAAAGAAGGATCAAAGGCACAGCCCCAGTGGCCTGTTCAAGTCTTTGTTATTACTTTCCTTTTGCAGCTAGGGACTAAGAGGAGGAATTTATGTATATATAAGTACACACTTTGATCTACCTTGGTTGATATGCTTGGTACCTTGTTCATAGTATGTTACCAGTGAGACTATCATATCATATAATACAATAAGGGAATGTCTGTGTGACAGCCAGGTGATGTTGAAGAACTGTATGAGTTTATTTCATTAGGAGTAACATATTCTCAGCAGATACTGGCTTGTGTGCATAATGTGATCCTTAGGGTGCCACAGCAAATACTCTTTGTTAGGGTAAAATAATTACAGTATTTTGCACTTTCAGTTGCATTAATGAAAAGCCTGAGATCTCCCATCAGTTTTGTTGTCCTTTTGTCATTCAGAATTATTTCCCTGAGGTCACCTTTGTCAGGCCCTGTAGCTCATTGGCCCTGCCTGACAGCTAGATCTTAAATGCTTCTTAGCAAGTACCTAAGCCTGCCCTGTGTGGCTGCAGAATTACTTGGCAAAGAAACAAAAGCTCTTTGAGGACAGATAGCTTGTCTCTATATTCCTCACTGGAATGTTCCCTGAAATGAGGTGCCTACTTCTGAAATGGGTTTACATGATCCACATTTTAATTGCTACATATTTATTTTATTTAAAATAATTAAACTGGCATATAAAACTTGTGATTTAATGTTTAGAGGGAGGTTAACATAGGAATACAAGTAAGAAAGTGGGACTGTTTAAAGAAAAGTTTATAAAATGAATATTAAAAATAAGATGAGGAAATGACTAAATTAATTATGTGGGCAATATTCAAATGATAAATGCATGGGAAGTACTGTGATATAGTATAGTTCCTGATACATAGTAAGTGGTTAATAGAAATTTATTGGGATGAATAAATAAATAATAAAAATAGTAATAATAACTAAATTTTATTGTATGGTTATCTTGTGTCCAGGTATTTTTTTGAGAAGTTTTACATGCAATATTCTATTTGATTCTGACTTGTAGTAGTCAGAATCCATTGGAAAGAGTTCCATTTTATTTATATTTTGTAGATGAAGAAACTAAAGAATAGAAAATCAGTTAGCAGGCTCACACAGCTAGTTGTGTAAGATCTACCCTCTGCTACCAAACCAATGCACCCTAGTGTATTTCTGTGCATCTCAAATATTAAAAGTTAAAATGAGGTTTTTATTTCCAGTTCCACCTGGCTTCCCTAAGGTGTTAAAAATATTCCAACATGTTAAAGGTTAGCTCAGTTAGCTCTACTGTGATGAGTATGCTGCCAATATTGTGCATTTGATAAATTATGTTGGAACTTGCCTTGTTAACATGCATTTTGTGAAGTCTTAAGTCTTTGCACAGGCCTAATTTTTGGTTCCTTCTTTTGTCCTCTCATCAAAAACTTTTCTTCAGTTTCATTGTCAATGTTGTGAGAATGTTATGTCATGGGTTAAGATAAGATTTCCATGGATTTTATCATATGCTGACCCAAATAATAGTCTTTCTAAAATAAGTCTAGTGGTAGTTACTATACTTTATTTTGGGAAAAAAAAAAGAAAAGAAAAGAAAAACTGTTGCTGGAATAAAAATGGATCTGATAATCATCAAGACATGAATCCCAAAGGTGCCTGTTAAAACTCTGACCATGAGTGAAATCGCAGTTTTTCAAAACTGCTACCCTATTTTATGTTGATAATTTTATATATAAAGATATAAATACACTTACAAATATTATGAATTGATATTTGTCTATTTAACTTACATTAGCAAAGAGTTATGCATTCAACTTGACTGAAAGCTCCTCTTTTACCATTGCTTTGTATTTATTGTATGTCTGTTCAGTGCCAGGCATAATTACCTATTAGCCAGGACAGTAGAAATGGGCTAAATATTGATTTAAGTCTCATGACCTAATAAATAAAACCTGGTAACAGTCTCAAAGGCTTTCTTGGATCTTTGGGGAATCTCAGGATACCAGTAGCTTCTGATTTCCTGCAATTATAATCTTTTAAAATTTAATACTATGTACATTCTCTATGCATAGTCCCCACTCTGTGAAATCTGAGGGCTAAAAGGGAAACGAGGAATTTGGAAGAAGAATGTATTATAGAATTTTCTTTGTTTCATTAAAATTATAAATTGTGCCGGGCGCGGTGGCTCACGCCTGTAATCCCAGCACTTTGGGAGGCCGAGGCGGGTGGATCACGAGGTCAAGAGATCGAGACCATCCTGGTCAACATGGTGAAACCCCGTCTCTACTAAAAATACAAAAAATCAGCTGGGCATGGTGGCGCATGCCTGTAATCCCAGCTACTCAAGAGGCTGAGGCAGGAGAATTGCCTGAACCCAGGAGGCGGAGGTTGCGGTGAGCCGAGATCGCGCCATTGCACTCCAGCCTGGGCAACGAGAGCGAAACTCCGTCTCAAAACAAAAAACAAAAAACAAAAAAATAAATTGTTCTTCACATTTGTGATTTCTTTGGTGCAACTCATTTGCTACCTGTGATATAACATGAGTGTTATGGTTTAGAATAATTTCAGAGCTTAATGACATTCTTAAAAGCTGAAAATGGTTGTTTTTCTCTTTATTTATTTATTTATTTCTACTTTTTCCACAATATCTTTAGGGAATAGATGGGTCAGACAAGTAGATAATGGGGATTATGGGCATTTCATATATAATGTAATGCCAATTCTGTTTTTTGAGACGGAGTTTCATTCTTGTTGTTCAGGCTAGAGTGCAATGGTGCATTCTTGGCTCACTGCAACCTCTGCCTCACCTCCTGAGTTCAAGTGATTCTCCTGCCTCAGCATCCCAAGTAGCTGGGATTACAGGTGTGTGCCACCACACTTAATTAATTTTGTATTTTTAGTAGAGATGGTTTTTCACCATGTTGGTCAGTCTGGTCTTGAACTCCTGACCTCTAGTGATCCACCTGCCTCATCCTCCCAAAGTCCTGGGTTTATGGCTACTGCACCTGGCTGTAAATGCCAATTCTTGATGAAAACTATGCTTGATCATTGGGAAAGCCAATGATCTCATCATTAATTATTAAAACTGGAAGGGTTCTTTGGAAACCTTGTTTTCTAGAATTTCTCAAAATGTAGGTCATGAATCACCTGCTTCAAAATCACCTAGGGTGTTAAAAATATGTATTCCTAGTCTCCTTTCTACAGCTTGATACCTCCAAGGGAGACCAGAGAATATAAATTTTTCAGAAGCTCCCCAGGCAATTCTTATGAACTCTAGAGTTTGGTAATTACTTCAATCCCTTCATAGTACATAGAAATTGAGGCATGATACAGTGAAGTGACTTATCAATGGTAAACTAGGCAGTTAATAACAAACTCCTCTGCTTGGCTGTTTAAAATCATCTAGGTTAGCTGCAATTTTTTAATTCACTTGACATGCATCTTTCTGTTTCAGCTGTGTAGTTATGTAACTTAATTACTTCTTAGTTTGATTTGATGGCCTTTCTATTAGATAAGATGTGTTAATTACCCTGATGGCAATATGTGATAATAATGGCTCAGTGTTACATTAATAATTTCAAGATCATGAATAATATGCAACACCTCTGTGTCAGAGCCATTATTAATTTGTTTCGCCAGTGCTGAAGTGTTTAAAATTCAGTTTCAAGCATGTCTTCTCAGAGGCAAAAAGAATAATATATGTATTGAAAAACCTGCCCTTTATTCTGTTCTTAACTCTGTCCTTGCTATCACAATTAGCTGCGTATTTTACCTAACTAGTGAGATAAAAATTCAATTTATTTATTTTCAAAATACAGGTAAATCAAGGGTGAAAGGAGTAAAGAAAAAAATACAAATAAATCAAAATAAAGTGTTTGCTAATACAGAAGGGGAAAAAGGAGAAGCAATATAAATTTTGTGAAATTATATCATGATTGATTTCAAGGGGTAAAAATAATTCTAGAAGCAGATCTTTTTATTGGTCTGAGTTTATGAGTAGCCTTAAAGTCGTATTTTCTCACCTAAAAATATATATTTTGTTCCTTATTTAGTTATGATTAAGCAGTAGACACCTAGGCAGAGGAGAAGGTAATGTACACCTGTTCTATCTACCGGCCTAGCATCCACTAGCCTATGAGGGAACCACCTTCAATGTCCACAGTTGTGCAGTCAACTCAGGATTGACTAATTAGCAACTTCCATCCTCCTGGGAACTATAATTGGTATAAAGTGGCTTGTGATGTAAGTTGATCTAATCAGAGCTAATTCTAGGACTTTGTAGAGTAATTGGGAAATATATGGACTGAGAATGGGGATCATGAACTTGGAGTGACTGACATCCAGCTTGCAACCATGAAGGAAAGATCTACCATCACAGAAGAAAAAAGCAGGGTCAAGAGAGGGTCTCCTGATGAAATAATTTAAATCTCTGAATCTGACCATGTCTAATGTCAGCTACTACTGTTTTTTCTTAACCACTATGCAATCAAGATATTCTATATTTTGCTTAAGCCATTGTGACTAGGGCTTCTCACAATAACAACAAAAGAACATAAATTTTATTTTAAAAGAACTTCTGATCTCATGAACTTCCAAAAATAGGAACGAGTTTGCATTGTTGTGCACGCATTCTCTCAAGTCTTCATTGTGAGCAGTAAAATAGATTCACAGCTGGTTTGGGCTAGAGGTAAGGTAACCATAGAATGCATCTTCCAAATTAGAAGATGTTTTCTTCTTATCCTTTTATTATGGAAAATTTTAAACGGACACAAAAGAAATAGAATGATATAATAAATTCCTGTGGACCCATTGATCCATTGGCCAATCCTGCTTCATTCACATCTCATCAACTCCTCCCAGTATTATTTTGAAATGTTTTCCAGACATTATTTCATTGAATAAAACTAACAGGAAAAAGGAAGGGCTGTTAGGATAGAACAGTAAGTGCAAACTAAAACTGTTGCAGAGACGCTGAGACTGATAGTGTGAAATAGATTGAAAATCAATGGATTGGCATCCATAACCTCAATACTATCCTTGTACCAGGTGAGACAGTGGACCAACTGGGGTGCTGAAAAGCCTGGAGTTATTTTTCTTTACTATTGGCCTTTTTGGTTATAGACATCTTTATTGAATACCGTGTAAGTCTGGGTTCTCCAAGAAACAGATGCCAAAACAGGATAAAATGTGCAAGTTTCATTAGGGACACATGCCCAAGAGAGGAAATTGGTAGGAAGCCAGGAAAGGCTGGGAGAACATTAGATCACGATGCAAGTCTAACTCCAAGTAAAGGAGAGAGAAGAATGAGTAGACGTGCAGTAAGTTTTACAAGGCTACCGGCAAATTGTTAAGTCAAAGGCATGAAAGGAGTCCTATGTCTCTTAGGAATCAGCCTGCCCTAGTGTGGCAGCTGACCTCAATCCTTGACTGGGAGACGTCCATGGAAAGTATGACCTCACTGCACAAAAGGAGTGGTAGATTTCAGAGGGTGGCAGCTGAGCCCCTGGTTAATTCTGCTCCCCATAGTTGGAAGTCTGTGAGGCACATTTTCACAGCCACCACATATAGGAAGATTTTCTTCTAAATACTATCAATTTAGTGTACCACAGTAGTAAAAAGCATGGACTTGGGAATTAGATCAGCCCTATTAAAACCTTAGCTCTACTGCTTAGCTGTGTGACTCTAAACAGATCACTTGAATTCAAGATGTAGGAGCTGCTTCACTGATGCTTTGCAATCATATCTTCATGTACTATGACATGTAAGGACTCACTACTATTGAAATGAAAGCAGCAGCATTTGGAGATTTAAGACACTTGACTATGGCTTTAAGTTGCTTCCTGGCATTAGTGACAAACAAATTCTGTGTGCCTTTTGTTTTTCACCTGCTGCCAAAGTCAATGTCTTCCCATTGCTTGAAATTTGGGAATTGTTTATAGGAAAAAGGTCACAGGAAATATACTATCTTCTCTCTCAACTGCCTCCCTCCATCTCCTACATTGACCATGATATAACTAAATAGTACCCCAGACTCCAACCAGTATTTCCTGAGCAGCCTGAGAGTCACTGTGCATGTTTAATTTCTACCTTTGAAGCAATCTGATGATTCTATTTACCAGCAGTAACCAGTCACAAAGACTTTTAGATAATTCATCAAAAAAGCTTTAGTTTTTCAGAAACTGTCTTTGTGTATGAGATACTATCTCACAACAGTCAAATGGCAATTATTAAAAAGTCAAGAACCAACAGATGCTGGTGAAGCTGTGGAGAAATAAGAATGCTTTTGCACTGTTGATTGAAATGTAAATTAGTTCAACGATTGTGGAAGACAGTGTGGCATACCTCAAAGACTTAGAACCAGAAATACCATTTGACCCAGCAATGCCATTACTGGGTATATACCCAAAGGAATATACATCATTCTGTTATTAAGATACATGCACTCATATGTTCATTGCAGCACTATTCACAATAGCAAAGACATGGAATCAACCCAAACACCCATTAATGACAGACTGGATAAAGAAAATGTGGTACATATACCCTATGGAATACTATGCAGCCATAAAAAGGAACAAGATCGTATCCTTTGCAGGGACATGGATGGAGCTGGAGGGATAATTATCCTCAGCTAACTAACACAGGAACGGAAAATCAAACACTACATCTTCTCACTTATAAGTGGGAGCTGAATAATGAGAACACATGGACACAGGGAGGGGAACAACACACCCTGAGGCCTGTGGCAGCGGTGAGGGGAGGGAGAGCATCAGGAAAATTTGCTAATGTCATGCTGAGCTTAATACCTAAGTGATGGGTAGATAGGTGCTGCAAACCACCGTGGTACATGTTTACCTATGTAACAAATCTGCAGGTCCTGCACATGTATCACAGAACTTAAAAAAGACTGTCTTTGTGTGCTATCCATGATGGCAGTGGAAGAATTTTATAGACTAGATCTCTTCACTCTGATTATCTGGACAAAAATTGATGGCTATTATATTAGATATGCACAGACACACACATACACAAATCTTTTCAGCACCTACCATTACAATAGTTCAATCTACCCTATCTCTTGTCAAGATTTCTGAAGGACTCCTTTCTAGCCTCTTTGGCTCTAGAAGAACCCTCCTCTGTCTAATAGGAGATCTGATCATGTCACAAGTCTTCTTAGAGTCCTTCAGTGACTTCCCATTGCCCCTAGGTTATGGTCTAATTCTTCAACAGAAATCAGAGGCCTTTCATGCTCTCTGCTTCCACCTCCTGACCAACCCTCTGTCCCTTCCTCACTTATCCTCCCTCTCCCTCCCCTTAGATTTTCTGCTCAACCTACACTGAGTACCATGTCATGTGCTCTCCCAGTTCTGTGCCTTGAACAGATTCTTTTATTTGACTGGAACCTTCTTCCCTCTTTTCTTATTCTCTCTTCTCCTTTCAGCCTAGCTATTTATACTTCTCTTTCAAGATTCAGCCTGGGTATGATGTGCTCTGGAAGCATTCATTGGTAGTACATCCTGAAGAGTCACCTTGCCCATGAGCTTCTAGAGCACCAGTACCAACAAAGCCTTCATCACGCTGTGTCCTAACTGCCTCCTGACTTGCCTGTTTCCCCTTGCACCTTGGCTGTGAACTTAGGAACTACCCCTGTGCACTGACACATCTCCAGTGCTTGGCACTGTGTAGGCATTGAATAAATCCTTGTTCAATTAATAAAAGATTCCAGGTAGAGGCTCTGCAATATATAAATATGTTAATGTGCATTCCATTTCATTCTTATAAAAAAACCTTATCAGGAGATAATTAATGATAACAATTGACTCAGTAAAAGGTATTTGTAATATGATTATTTTAATTATGTGATAAAATGTCTTTTTCTCTCGGAGAACTGAGGTCATCTGTGAAAACAATTTTATTTTATAAAGTATTTGGCAGTTGGTAAAGAGAAGTCATGAAAATGAAACAGATCTGTGACTATTTTTCCCCAAAGTTACCATGGGATGTATCCCTTCAAAAACACCATCTCTAAGATGGATGCCCACGTCTCTGACAATAAAGTCCGTGAAGTAAATTGACTGAGAGGGTAACAGCAAGCATAGAATATCAGTGGATGCCTGAAACTAGCAGGAGAAAAATAGAAAATAATTATCGAGGCACAAATAGATCTATTGATAGTATAAATTAAAAAAAAATGTTTGTAACATTTTCCATCAAGTATACTAGTTTTTGATGAGCTGAAATATTTTGCTATCTACCTTATTTGACTCTACTCACTCTGTCCAACTCAAAGTATTAAAATGGAAACAAAATGAATACTGTGTCACAGGTAAAATAATTTGGACCTCGTAACTAATAATTTCTTCTAATTTCAGTACTTCCAACTATTCTCTTCTTAACTGAAAATGACTGCAAGGAGGCTTTTATGGGGAGTTAGATTTTCATCTGGTTGAAAGATCAGTTTGTAATTCACACACACACACACACACACACACACACACACACACACGTACACACACACATAGAAAAGAAAAAGAAAGAAAGAAAAATCCAGTTCCTTTTATTTGCCTCTAGGACCTAATTCTTTGTATTTTGGGAAATAAATTATCCTTAACAAATATGCTTCTTAAAATTCTTAACCTCAATTATAAAAGACTCTTCAAAACAGATATGTTGTATTTGTAATTAAAAGCTTTCCTGATCCTATATTATAACAGTATGGGCAGGCTTCAACACATTTCAAGTAATTAGAGTATAGTTAAATTCAGTAATTGAGAGTTCTGAGAAAATTTTGAGGAAATTGCTGAGTTTGGGGAGAAACTGAGCATTTGATAGAGTGAAGGAATTAAACCATCCATTTGGAACTTATTTGTGTGGAAGCAAAACTATTTATTGCAGGAAGCTATGATGGCAATGTTGGCAACTGTGAAGATTTTGTCTCTAGGTGAATGTATGATAGTATATCTTCACACAGAAGTATATAGTATTTTTAAAGTCTACATAATATTGGTGACCTACAGCTAACAGTCTATGTTCTAGTGATCTATAGAATTTGGAAATTATTTCTGATTAAGCCCTTCTCCTTGCTATGAGTGACATATACCTACTAGATTTGAAGATTCAGTCAGTTTCCAAAAATGTGTCTTCTGGAATAGCTTTGTACTTTCCTGATTGCTCCTCCAAGTCTAATGTTGGCTGTCTCAACTATTATCTTTTTGGGATAGTTTTCCTGATCTTACTGCTCTCTTTCCATTAGAATTCACAAACCCTTCTTCCTGTTTCCATGGTATCCCATATAGAGCTGTGTATGCTTGCCACAGAGTATTTTTAAATAATTAATTTTATGTGATGTTTTTATATATGTACCTCAGTCTTCCTTTCTGCAGATAATCATCGTGAACAGTTTCTTGTGTTTCTTTCCATAAAACAGAAATTTTGCATTTTCCAATGCACATATGACTAAATATATACATGGATTAAAAAAATCACCCACAAAAAATCATATTTTTGGAAATATTTTTCATCCTGCTTTTTATTTAATATATGTTGAATATATTTTTATGAACACATTCAGGCCTGCCTCTTTTTTAAAAACAGCTATCTAATAATTCCATTTTATGGATGTTTTATAATTTATAATTATTTGGGTTCCTAATTACGAACACGTTCGAACACTTTGCTTGTTTGCAGCTTTCCAATTTTATAAATACTTCAGTGAAAAATCCCTGGTGAACGTCTGCAAGTTTGTCTTCAGGATACATCCAAAACAGTGGGATTTCAGGGTCTGAGGGCATGTGTTTATTTAATATTGGTAGATTAACTCTACAAAGTGTTTCATCAATTAGCCTCCCACCAACAATATCATACTATGTATAAAAATTGGTTTACTTTTTCTCCTCAGAAAGTAAGAAAATTGTAGAGTGTAGAACACTGCTTTTTATCTCAGGATCCCCAGTGCACCTAACACGGTACTCAATAAACATTTTTAGAAAGGAGAAATAAAGAATGAAAAGTTCTGCTTGTATTTTAGCCTGTGTTAACACCATCAGAGTTATGTTGGAGACAATATTAAAGTCACGCATTAATATGATACCCAGACAAGTTTGGCAATTCATGGAACGGTGCATATGTGGTTGTGAATTAACTAGGCAATTACATAAATCTCCTCATTAATCTTATTTAGAGGCCCAGAAAGAGGAAGAAGAGATCTTTCCCGAATCAGTCTGTGTCTCCTCTCTTTCAGAGTGGGCCTTCCCCTGCGACTAGCAATTGTTCTTCCTGGTGATTTGAGAGTGTGGGATAGGGCCAGGAACTCTCTCTCTCTTCTATTTTTTTTTGCAAGCATCTGAGAGTGTGTACCCCTGCCAATTAAGTGCTGAAACAATTTTATCCTGTTGTTTTTCATGTGCATTACATCATCTATGTGTAAACTAATTGTGGCTCCTAAGGACATAACAAATAGCCTCTAAACTCTCTAGCCTGAACATCAACGTCCTCCATCACTGGCCTCCAGTGTGTGTCCAGCTGCTCTCAGCTACATTCTGTTACTGATAGCTGGAGATCTATTGTGGGCTTTACCCACCTGCTTTGTGGAATCATTCTGTCCTGCTCCATTGTGAAAAGTGCTCCCATCTTCCCTCGTCTTATGGCTAGGAAAGCCTTTGCTGTAGCTTATTTATTTATTATTTATTTATTTAAATCAGCATTTTATTTCTTGTTGTCTGATTCATGGATGCCAATTGTTCTTAGTTCAGATTGGCTGCCACAGTGATTTTTAATCTGTACCTAGTTTTTTATAGAATGAACTATTAATATGACCACCCATCTATATTCCAGCTTTGAGACTCAGAGAAGTTTTTTAATGACCTCTGGTGCTTTTCAAGGCACATTTATTTGAACTATCGTTTGCATCTCACAATGTTGACACCACTGGGAGGAAACAAGGTGAATCTTAGAGGTATTTCTCCTGCACACTCACTGGCCTGATGCCTATTTGGCTGATCGAGCCTGACTGGCTCAGCATAGGTGTAATGAATGTCTTAGACTACCCAGTGACTTTGAACTTTAATTTTTATTTGCTTGGTTCACTCAAAGAACACCTCTGTGCCACTGTAACAGTTAGAATGATTCATCTCTGCAGGCTCATAGGATTTATGGCCCCAGGGTTGGAAAAGCATAAAAAGAAGATGGTCCTCCTGAGAGGTTTGTCTCTTCAGGTTAGTGTTAATGCAGAAGCTGTATTTACCCACTGGATCCCAAGACCATAAAAAGTAAATCCACAGCCAAGTGCTAAAAGATGGCTCTAGTTTGGAGCCATTGCAGCATCTAAAAGTGACACTGCAATCAATGAAAGCATTTTATTGGCCCTCTCGGATTTTACTATAGGAAATCACAAAGCTCTATTATGTACCAAAATAGCAAAAGATTTTGTTTGTGGCCTTGAATCAATTTGTTAAATATATTTGAAGGAGTATGATATTAGTAAAGTTGGATAGGAATTTTTAGGTGGTGCCAAGAAATAAGCTTCTACAAGTAAACAGTCAGTCAAACAGAAACACAAGTTGTTGCCTAGTTCCTCGAAGTTTGCAAAATACTTTCACATATATCATATGTTCAGTCCACCAACCTTAGGAAGAACATCAGGAAGGTGTGATTTATATTTTAGATCTGAAAGTATTTGAAGTACAGAGACATTGAGCCATGCGAGGTTGAAATTCTCATAGGCGGTTTTGATGTCCTGTGTGTGTTACATGGCTTCAAAAATTACCAGGAAACCTATAGTTGCTGCAACTCTAAATTCACCAAGTCTGTTAAAGTAGGCTGAGTATCTAGAGTGCAAAATAAAGTTACAATTTATAAGATATTCAGCTTATTGGAATAATATGTACAATCACATGGATAGTTCTATCACTTAAAAAAAAGACATGTAAGGCTTTATTGGGATTATAAAAACAATCTGACTTTTACAGTATTACCCATTCATTCATTCATTTATTTGTTTAAAATTTACTGGGCATTCTCTCTGTACCAGGCATTGTACTATAATAGATATGCAAATGAGTGACATTTAATTCCTACTTCTTACAATAATAATAATAATAGATAATATTTACCGATGCTACCTTCTGTTATGTCAAGCTATGTTTAATAACTTAAGAAATATTGTAACATTGATTTCCAACAGTCCCTTATCACATAGGTTCTCTTATTATCTGTATTTTCCAGATAAGGTAATTGAGGCTCACATCCAAGGTAGGCTGGTAAATGGCGTTCAAATCTGGTGTGATCCCAAAGCACACACTTTTTAATCTTTCTATAACTTTTTCTTCCCATGCTCTACTCCCTGGCTCATGGTCTGGAGTAGACAAAGAAACAGATTACTTAGTAATAAACTGGAGGAACTTTAATAACAAAGGAATACATGAAGTGCTGTAGGAGTGTAAAGTGAGGAAAATTAGAGAGGACTGGACTTAGTAGATTGAACTGAAACTGGGTCTTAAAATAGCCATAAACTTTTTCTAAGCAAAGAAAGAGAAAAGCCATTCCAGGAAGAAAGGAAACTAGAGCAAAAGCATGGAGTTACATCTAAGAGTTTCTGCTTTAGGCAGCATAGAAAGTATTCCCTTGTTACCAAAAATTTATTGAGTCCTTGTAGAGTTCATGGTACTTCATCACTTACTTGAGGCACTGACTCTGGAGTGGGCCTGTCTTCTGGGCATGGTCTTTTGCTTTAAGCTAAAAAGAACTCCTCAAATTTTTATGATAATCAGACCTCAAGGCACAGCACCATCACAGGACTGGCTGTTTCAGTAACACATGAAAGTATCCTGAGTTCTGAATTTCAATGCCTTGGTCTTAGGTTTTATTAACTCTCAACAACGTGAGGATTGCTATTTAAATATGCAAAAATACTTCAAGTCATCATCTAATTTGCACAAGAGACAGTAGTATAGGTTGAAAAGCAGGGAATATATAATTACCTAGGAGCAGATGAGTGAGAATTGACAGCTGTAAAACAGTGTGTTACCCTAGATGTGAAGCACAGTTATGGATGGGGAATGGGAGTCTGTCCATTTCCCTATAGACTTGAAGACTCTGAGATCTCATAATTAATGGTACAATGTTACTCACCAATATTGGTATCATGCCATTAAGAGTCTGAGAAAATTCTAACAATATCCTAGGAATACTCTCTATCCTTAAGGAGAAGTGGGAAGGTCTCAGAGCTAACTGGAAAATGGAGAAGAACGCATTGAATGTGATTATCTATAAAAATGCTTTGTTGCACTTGCATTCAACTCTTATTTCTAAACTGGCACTTTCCTGACCCCTAAGTTCTACCAAGGAAGGAGGTAAGAAAGTTCCTTTATGCTATTTATGGTTAAATAATAATTCCTAAACTCAGAGCGTTCATAATTGTGAACCTCTGACCATTAGGATTGTAGAAAGATGCCAGAAATTCTTAGAAGAAACCCATGCATGTTAAAAAGTAAAGGAGAAGGCCTGTTGACAAAAGACAACAGATGAAAGCGACAGGTTCTATTTTCCTCCTCTGATTCCTATCAAACACCTCTAAAATGACAAAAGAGGAGTAAAATGTCGTAAAACTACAAAAACAAAGAGAATGGTCTGCAAGATGACATTGGATGAGAAACATGATTTTGGACGTTAGAAAGTAGATGCACAAGTAATGACTGACTTGATGAAGAAGAGAAAGCTGAGCCTAACTAGAAGGGAAAGAAACAAAATGAGGCCTAGTCTATGACTCAGGCAAGGCCCGGGGGACCTGGAGAGGGAACGTGGCTGTAAACACAGGCATTCTCTGAAAGCCTGCATAGGGAGCAGTTAGCTACCTGATGGATCACTTAACCTTGCACAGCCAAGCAACCCACTTTCTCTACCTGGCAGTAGTGGAGAGGATTGTCTTCAAATAACTGAACCAGGAATCACATGCCCAACAGAGGGCAATGCTGAGATACTTTACTGGAAATAGGAGGATTAATTTAAAGTCTACGCATTGACTGACAAGACTGAACTTCTGTTCTCTGCATATCTCCTAGAATTGCAAGTAGTTCAGTAAGAAATTGTAGAAGTTTTATCTAGAGAACCAATATACATATAAGGAGTTGGGGGCTGGAGAGTGCACTAAAAATACTAACACTTGGCATCCTTCAATGAAACAGCCAGATCTCCATTTGATCTTATATATTAGTTCTCACACTGCTAATAAAGACATGCCCAAGACTGGGTGATTTATAAAGAACAAAAGGTTTAATGGACTCACCGAGGCTGGGAAGGCCTCACAATCATGGTAGAAGGCAAAGGAGGATAAAGGTATGTCTTACATGGTAGCAGGCAAGAGGCGTGTGCAGGGGAATCCCCCTTTATAAAACTAGTGTATTTAGTGCTACTTATTCACTACCATGAAAACAGCATGGGAAAGACGCACCACCATGTTTCAATTACCTCTCACCGGGTCCCTCTCACAATTCATGGGAAATATAGGAGCTACAATACAAGATGAAATTTGGGTGGAGACACAGCCAAATCATATCATCTTACTATTGTAAAACCCATTAGTAAATATGTTATAATGCTACTTGTGCTTTTTTCCTAAGCAATGAAATCTTAAAAAGTAATTGTATTATGTGCTTTAGGACTTCCAGTGTGAGATTATTAATATAAGAACATTTCAGTAATCTATTCAATAGCATTGTAATCACTGAGCAATTGAGCAGAAGGAGCTTCCACTCCAGTGGAAAGCTCTTGAAAAATAATATATGATTTTTTACAATGTGGCTGTTCTCATCTGGCTCCTTGTATATCAGTTATGTATTTCATCAATAATGCTGAAAAGAATCCACCCAGAATCTCAATGACTGAAAATAATAAGCCTTTATGTAGCCTGAGAGTATGCAGCTTGATTAGGTGGTTATTCTGGTGTTGGCTGGGCTCACTCAGCTCATTTGTTTGTGGTCAGCTGCAGGTGGGTCTGCAGCTCTCTACAGGTATTGATCGACTTACGACCTATGCAACTTACGACCATTCGTCTTTACGACCACAATCACTAACCACGACTGCTCCGCTGTAGATTTTTGGAAACACTACAACACTTTGATGTGTATCAAGAATATCACCACCGCCTGGGAGGCTGTGACGACAAAGTGCATGAATGGCATCTGGAAAAATTGTTATTAAGCGCTACGTTAATGATTTTGATGGATTTGACAGTGAAAATGAACTTGAAACGATTCGGGAAAAAATAGTAAAACTCGCTAAAGACCGTTCTTTGGAGTGTGAAATGGAAGATGTCGAAGAGTTGCTAGACAAAGAATCTGGAGAACTTACAAATGAAGAGCTAATCGAACTGGAAGAAGAAAGAGTGGCGGAAGAAGAAAGAAGAGGAGGAGCCAGAAAGAAAGTTCACCGCTAAGGGATTATCAGATGGTTTATCTTTACTGAATAAACTTCTTATACATTTCGAAGCAATGGACCCAAACATCGAACAATTTGCAAGGATCGAACGGATGGCGCACGATGTGTTTTGTCCGTATTGTGAAATTTATGAAGAAAAAAAGAAACATACAATTCAGACAAAGCTCACCATGTTTATGAAAAAACCAACTCCGGTAACCCCAACTGCTGCCTCAGATGACGACATCAACGATCCGCAGCCAAGCACCAGCGGCCAATAAAATGTTTCGTACATGTTTATATATTTTGATATGTTTTGCAATTGGGAAAATGTTTCCTATGGTATTTTTTACACCTGTATTTTGTATTTTTCTATGCACCCGTATTTTGTAATTTTGTATGTTTTGCAAATTTTAAACCAGTTGTACTGGTAATGCAGTGTTTTACTTAAACCTGATGAATGTAAAAATAAGAAACAAAATGGTGTAGAGATGATACAAATGGCATAAAATGAACAAAGAAAATTATGATATATAACAATAATGAAAGAAAATTATGATAAAATGTGACGTAAAGATTTTTATAACATCATTTCACAGCACTGTACATATAGCCTACTCAACTTAGGACCAAACCGTGTTACGACCAGTCTGTCGGAACCAATCGTGGTCGTAAGTCGAGCACTAGCTATATATGTGTCTTTCTGCGTATTTGGGTGTCAGCTAGATGTTGGCTTGGCTAAGATTGTTCAGGCTAGGATAATGAGGGACAACTCAGCTCTGTTTCATGTGTCTCATTCTGCAGCATTCTTGTCTGGGCACATCCATGGCAAAGGCAGAACAAGAATGAAAGCAAGCCTCAAGATGTAAGTGATTTTCATGCTGCTGCTTACATCATGCTTGCTAATGTCCCAGTGTACAAAGCATATCACATGGCTGAGTCCAGAATCAAGGGCAGATGAAGAACTGGGTCCACCAATGCCATCAGTTTATCACATCTGGTTTCCTCTTTTCCCCCCATCTTTTCTTTGTGTCTGGAACCTACTCTAAAGTTTAGGGAGTGTAATATTTTGGTCTACCTTTATCCAACAATTTGCTCTTGGCTTAAAGGTTCCCAAGCTTTATGCTTTGTATCACTTTATTAAACATACAATTCAGCTTGAAACCAGAGTATATTTGCCTTAGAAAGCTACTGACATGAAAAGAAATGCCTTTTTATGTCAGTAGCTTTCAAAAGAGTTTGAAGGGACCCACCCAGCTTATACTCTGTGTTCTTTGAAGTGTGATTATGAAGGGTTTCATCAACATGGGACTGAATTTATAAATCTCAACTCAGAGTTGACATGATAGAATCACTTTGGAGCTTCCTCTGATGTGTCTTGGAAGTTTGAACTCTTGGACACGTAAAGGATAGTATACTGGTGGGCTGGATATATTAGTTCTTGGTTTTAGGACTCGAGGTGGGTGACCTTGACCAATAACTTGACTTCTGCATCCTTTTCTGAGAAAGACTGGTAATTATTCTTTATGAAGAACACCTATCTCATAGATTTAAGGATTAAATGACACAAATGATTGATGATACTAATCTAAATGTATACAATTCTAAACCCGTGAACAATATTTATAGTGTTCTTACGACAAAAATTTGCCCTTCTGGTGGCATTCACAGTAATAATAGCTTTCAATTGCTGAGTGTGTGCTATGTGCCAGGCACGATGTTATGCACTTTGTCTCCATGGTATAATTTAATCTTCATGGAAATGCTATAGAAATTAATATTATTCTTGTCTGACATAAAACTGAGTTTTGGAAAGGTCAGCTAACTTGCCAAATTTAACATGGTAATGAAACAAGTATAATGAAAGGAACCCAGCAGCTAGAGTCCAGAGCTTCCCCCCTTCCCTTCCCTTCCCTTCCCTTCCCTTCCCTTCCCTTCCCTTCCCTCCCCTCCCCTCCCCTCCCCTCCCCTCCCCTCCCCTGCCCTCCCATCCCTCCCTTGCAACCTCAAACTTCTAGGCTTGGGCGATCCTCCCATCCCAGCCTCCCTAGTCACTGGGACTACCAGCATGTACTACCATACCTGGCTATTTTTTTTTAAATTTTGTAGAGATCAGGTCTCACTATGTTGCCCAGGCCAATCTCAAACTGCTGAGCTCAAGTGATCCTCCTACTTTGACCTTTTAAAGTGCTGGAATTACAGAAATGAGCCACCATGCCCAGCCCAGATCCCTTTTTCTTAATTACATTTCTTGTACTATACATGGTGGCAATCTTTAGCAATTGTGAGTGAGGCTTCCATGCTCTCCAAAGTATTCACCCAGAATTAATTCTCATGATACAGCATCTTACCTTAACTAGAAGACATGTTACTATGAATGATCTTTATTAAGCACCTATTAAGTATACAGCATACTGCTAAAAGTGAGGGCATAAGAATAAGGCAGAGAAAGACTCTTTAGAAAAATGTGACCCACACCAAAAGAAAGTAAATAGCTTATAGCCAGGATGGATGGAGGAGAGCTGACAGGTGGGATTGAGTGGAGACTAGAGAACTATACATGTGATCATGGCTTCTAATTGTCTGTTCAATGACCATATATTGGAAGTCTAGTATGAGAAAGATGCAGGGGGTAGACAAATGATCCTAAAGGATCTAAGGTTCTAGTGAAAGACATACCACATGCTACAATGACACAGGATGGCAAAGGGCTCTAATAGAACTTCGGGTTGGGTATGAGGTTGGCGACAGGTTCTGAGTCCAGGGAAGGCTCTGTGGGCGGTGACAGTTGAGCTGAATCATAAAAAAATAAAGCAGAACCTCTCAGAAAGAAATAAACAACAATGAAACAGAAACAGGAAAGGCTATTTAGTATGAGCAAAGTTCTGGGAGAGGAACAGTCGATGGCAGGTGCAAGAAAGTGCTGGAGGGTGAAGGCAGGTGGGAAAAGAGCATCAGGAGGTGATTAGGGGCCAGATCATGAAGAGTCATACTGAGAAAATGGAGATGTAGCTTAGAAAATGGGAGCTGCCAATTTTAAGGACCTGAAAATCCCTCATTAAGTAAAAGTTAAAATGACAAAAGGTTTCAGTACCCCTGTTGGGCAGGTTTTGCTCATGCTTTTTGATAGGACTAGCAGAGGCACATCATGGAGATGCCACATGTCCAATGTCATCCATCTTGCTGAAGAGGCCTTCCTGTGAGAAGACATGACCTTCCCACTGACAGAATCCAGGCAGACAGGCTGTCTTTTGCACTGGCCCTCAGAGAAGCAGAGCTGCTACAAAATCTGTTTCTGAAAAGTTCTAATTCCTTTTCCCCTTTGCCAATGCTGAAGGAGCTGGGATGCCAATAGGGCAAGTTCCAGACACAGCTTCTAACCTTACTCTCTGGTGTCTGTAACCGCAGCATAAGCAATGAACAAAGCATGAAAGTGTGTGTAAGCCTGAACTCCAGTCCACAATTGTGCACAAAGTCTGCTAATCCATGACTGGAACAGGCTGTGCAAAAATGAGGCAATTCAGAAGCCAGGAAGAGCATCTGCACGTGCACACTGTGAATCAGTAAGCAAGCTGCCACTGTGGATTCCCTGTAATGTCATCTTTTACTTCTATCAGCTTGAAAATACTTCAGAAACCCCTTTGCTCCTAGTCCCATGCCTGATGGATGGCCTGTGGTCATCAGTGCTATGCTCTGGTTACATATGGGATATTATTTTAAAACCCTCTGTGTTTCCCACCTTTTTTTAATGAAAGAAGTTGCCAGTTTTCAGCAGTAGGTACTTGGTAAGCCTGTTTCTATGATTTCTGGATGAAAAAAACAAATTGTTCTACCAGAGCTCCAAGAAAAAAAGTGTTTATTCATATCTTATGAATCCACTTCCATCCATATGCTCCCTCCTTCCCTTTGAAACCTGACCTGCTTACTCTTATACACACATCATGCCCACACACAAACCCACACATACTCATACTGCCTCTCATATTCATGAAATGACATGGAAGTTTGCTGAGATCTTGGTAATTCAAAATTATATAGAGTCCAAGAGAGACATCTGTGTGGATAGGTGTCAGTGTTCATATTAATACATAATGGTGTATATATATATATATATATATGTGTGTGTGTGTGTGTGTGTGTTTGTGTGTGTGTGTGTGTGTTTATGTGTATTGCCTTATTAACATACTGTTTATAATATTTTCCCAAGTTTCTTCCTTATCTTTATAATTACTGTCTTAGTAACTACTACATAATATTGCATTGGGTTGGTGTATCATATTCACTTTATTTGTGGTCCAACTTTAGGCATTTTAATTTTAAATATTTATGATTATAACTAAGGCTATAATGGACATTTATTGTTTGTCCATTGCTTATAATGGACATTTATTGCTCTTTGCATTGCTTACTGTAGAATGATTTCTCCAGGATACATATCACAGAGTGAAATTGTTGAGGGGAAAGGACATGAAAAATTTTATACTTCCTAATAATCATTTTCATGTAGTTTTCTAAAATAGGTAATACAAACTTTTTCTATCATTAGGGGTGTGAACATGCCAGTTTCACAAGAATTTTCTCAATAGTATGCTATGACTTTAATGCATGCTGTTTGTTCTACTAATCTGTTGGATGCAAAGTATTATAGAAAATTTTCTTAATTTGAAATTTCATGAATGGTAGGAAACATAGACATTTTCCCAAGAATTTACTTAATGCGATTTAAGTTATACATTTACATTTTATGTGACGTACATTGTTTATAGTCTTATATATTTGTTACCTGTGGGTTTTTCCTCATAAATTTAATGATTCCCTTAAATAGTACAGATATTAGCCACTTATATGCAATAATCAACATTTGTAGACTATAATAATTTGCTTTCTTGAAATGTTCTTTAACCAACTCTTGACAAGACCTACTTCTCATCATCATTCAGCTCTCTGTTCAATTACCAGTTTTTTAAAGAGGGTAGCCCTGATCTATCTATATAAAGTCAAGGCAGAAGAATAGGTGAGAACAAGACCTTTAAAGTATCTGGGTCCAGATCTTAGCTTGCCAGTTACTGTGTAGCTTTGGCGAAATGGGGAAAATGATAATATCTACTCTATAGAATTGTTGTTAATATTTAAATAATTGACATAAGCAAAGTGTTAAAAACCATGCCTGGCCAAAAGGAAAACAATAAAAACATAGCTGCTTTTATTTAGGAGTATAATATCAGAGGACAGTGGAACTTAGTTTTTAATGGGTGGAGAAGAGATGAGAAAGTAAGCTCGGACTTTCTTCCCGGTCTTTTCCTAGACCTAGCCCTGCTGGTATGGTTCTTTTTTGATGCTTCAATAAACATTGATCAAGATTTTCTATATCAAGTAATTATGACAAATTGTTGTATCCAGGGAAGAAGTGTTCTAAAAAATGAGTCCTCCAGAGGCATTAAGTTGGGGGATAAACTATAAATATGCATATTAAATAATAGCATGGGATAGTGGAAAGAACACAGATTTGGAGACTAGTTGATCTGGGCTCAGATCCTGTCTCCACCATGGGCTGGTTGTGCAGCTTTGATCAAGTTGTTCGATCTTTCTGAGCCTCATCTGGGCCCTACTGGCTTGATAGGAGAGTTAAATAAGTTGCTGTATTTATGTAGTGCATGTGGATCATAGTAAACATTCAATACTTTATAAAAATTGTATAAAAAGGTGGGCAGAGGTGATTATTATTTGCGAAGTAGAATTTCTATTACTACCTGATGAAAGAAAAAAAATCCTGTGGGTTAAGACAACAGATGAGTTTGAATTGATCCTTAAGTGACAGAGTTAAGGATTAGAGACAGACCCTCAGTTGGAATAGCATGACATCAACCTATTTTATGGGCATACGCAGGCATATGGAGAACATGGGATGAAGATCATGTACTTGGAGTAAAGTGGATGGCTAAAGAATAGGAGTGATGAAAAGTGAGCTAAAAAGGCAAGCCTGGGCTATAATGGTAGAAGGCCAAAGGGTGGCTCTCAAGGATGCATTGCAGTTATTCAGATTCTCCTCACTTATATTAGATCCTTTGGAACCAGAGAAAAGGGGCATTTAGAAAGCACAGAACATTTTGCTAGTGGCTAACAAAAAAGATGCTAGCATTATGCTTTATAATGCACTGAAGAGAGGTCATCTTCATTTATGCATCCCCTGGAACTTGAGGCAAGCATTATTCCAGAGAAATGCTTTAGACACATGCACAGGACAACTGTTTGAACTACCTAGATTAGCATTACATTTGATCAGCATCATCATCATCTATTATTTATCAAGCCCTTACTCTGTACCAGGTACTCTGCCTAGTGTATTCTGTGCATTGCCTCATTGAATCTTCTCAATAACCCTAAATGCAAATGCCAATTTTATTCTCATTTTACCAGTAAGGAAACTGAAGCTTAGAGATGTTACATAGCTAGAAAGTGCTGAAGCTAAATTTGAACCCAGGATTGCCTGTCTCCAAAATCACTACTCTCAGCAGTCTCTAACACTAGCTTTACTATCTGTGCAACTATTGTTCAATCTCTGCCCTTTCTCCTTTTTTCCCCACATCCTCAAATACATTGCATTTTCTTTCTTTCTCCCTCTCCCCTTCTACTCTTGCCCTTGCCCAAGCTTTTGTTCATGAACTCAATGTTTCAACGTTTATGGAACACACACAGTGTGCCAAGTGCTCTGCTTAGTGATTTTACTTCTCTATGTTATTTCTTTCTCCATAATACCTGACATGGAACTAGAAATATACTCAATAAATACATGAACTTGTTAGATGTGGTCTAGTGCCTCAAGGCATTGAATACATACAGGATATCTTAGCTAAAATTCCCAGAGTTGAGATATATTCATGCCTACTTTCCTTCCACTCCTTCTTTCCCTCCTTCCCTTTTTCCTTCCTTCCACAAATATTTGTCACTTGAATGTCTATATCAAATAGTTTGCTAAGTGCTAGGGCTACAGTACAATGCACAGAAAGGCAAGTGAATTTAATTAAAACATGTTCGTGACCCAGGGCTGGGCTGCAATGCACATTTCCTGGAGGCTGCTGCTCAACCTTGCTCCTCTCTCAATAGTGAGTAATATAGTGCTTGTCACTGCTGCACTTTAAAACTTGAAACAGAATCAACTATGGCCAAGAAGGGCAACACCAAAGATTAAATGAGGGGGAAAAGGAGGGGGTCTGTGGGTAAATCTCATCCATTCTATTCTATCCAGTGATCAGATATTTTGAAGCAGGAGGCAGGTATGATCCTGTGGTCATGCTTAAAAATCATGATCTGAGAGGCAGAGTTGGAGAGGTTGAGCTTGTGGAGAACCATGGGAGCTGGATGAGACAGTTCTGGTGATAAAGCCGTGTCTGAATGTGTCCATGTGTTACGGAAGAGGCATTTGTGTCCCCTCGAAATTCATATGTTGAAGTCTTAACCCCTAATATGATAGTATTAAGAGGTAGGGCCTTTGGGGGATAGTTATGTTTAGACAGTGTCATAAGGGTGAGGTTAGTGCCCTTATAAGAAAAGACACCAGAACTTCTCTCTGTACCCTGTGAGGACACAGCAAAAAGGTAGCTGTCTGCAAGCCAGGAAGAGAGCCCTCATTAAAAATTGAATCTGGGCTGGGTGTGGTGGCCCATGCCTGTAATCCCCCAGAACTTTGGGAGTCCAAGGCAGGTGTATCATCTGAGGTCAGGAGTTCAAGACCAGCCTGACCAACATAGTGAAACCCTGTCTCTACTAAAAATACAAAAATGAGCCAGGCATCGTGGTGTGTGCCTGTAATCCCAGCTACTCAGGAGACTGAGATGGGAGAATCACTTGAACCAGGCATGGGGAGGTTACAGTGAGCTTAGATCTTGCCATTCCATTCCAGCCTGGGTGATACAGTGAGACTCCCTCTCAAAGAAGAAGGAAGAATAAGAAGAGGAGGAGGAATAGGAGGAGGAAGAAAAAGAAGAAGAGTAGAAGAAGAAGGAGGAGGAGGAGGAGGAGAAGGACGAAAAAGAAGAAGAGGAAGAAGAAAAAGAAGAAGAGGAAGAAGAAAAGAAGAGGAAGGAGGAGGAGGAGGAGGAGGGGAGAAGAAGGGGAGAAGAAGGGGAGAAGAAGGGGAGAAGGAGGAGGAGGAGGAGGAGGAAAGAAAGAAGAAGAATTGAATATGACAGCACTTTAATCTTGGACTTCCCAGCCTTCCAAAACTGACAGGATCAGGCAGCACCCTTTTCTCCTTCCGGATGGGGTGGTGGAAAGATAATAGGATGCCATCTCACCTTGCTTACTTGGGGAGAAACAGTGTTTTCCAAATTACACATATACATGAAGGGCAGTTCTCATAGAGATTAGGCAATGGATCTAAAAAGGTGTTCTCCTCATGCCTGACCTTAGCCCATCCCATGGAGAAAAACCCTCAGATTCACAATATTTTCTCAGTCAAGATCTGAACATCTGCAATAAACAGGTTTCTGTGCTAGACAAAGTGGATTATTTTTATTACAAACAAAAACCACCTTCAAACGAGTATTCAGTTGTTGGTTTTTGATTTTGAAATGTAGAACTGTTTGCATGAGTTCACCAATTACCAACTGGTTGATTCAATGTATTACAAGAGAGGAACTCAGCAACTCTGGCTCATATTTTCTCAGCCATAGCAGGACAGAGAGTTTGGATTTGGGAGATCAAGGCACTTTCAGTTTACTGTATCAAGTGCTCATATATTTATTAAATGAACAAACTGAGTACGCTTAGCCCCATAAGAAATAAAAATCTTGCTTTCTCATTCTTTGTCACCCATTCATGAACAGAGCACATTTGTGTAACAGTAGGATCAGTGAGTTAGTTACAGCCTCTTATGTAAGCTGTTTCATGAAAGTTTTTCAGTAGCACATTATTGCTTTCACCTTTTCAGAGATCTTCTGGGAATATCTGAAATATGGGACTGTTTTATTATGTTAAAAAGTTTAGTTAGCAGAAAAGGGAAAATAATACATGTGTTACACCTCAAGCTTATAGCCTGCCTGCGTATTAGATATTGAGAATTCTTGGGTAATTTCAGTCTGTAAGTTTGTTTTTCCCAACCACATTACTTATCTTTTATGCTTATCCATGATGAATATAAATTTTTGGGTTTTTCTTCCTCTTATCCATTCATTCAGAAGATATTTACTAAGTACCTATCTGTGCCATGCACTGTCTCTGAGAATGGGAATACAGCAATGAAGAAGATAGGTAAGTCTTGCTGTTAGGAACATAAATTCTAGGTTAGTGCTGTCCCACAGACTTTTTTTTTTAATTAAAAAATAATTGATTTTTTTTGTGGGTACATAGTAGGTATATATATTTAAGGGGTACACGAGATGCTTTGATACAGGCATGCAATGTGAAATAAGTACATCATGGGGAATCAGGTATCCATGCCTTCAAGCATTTCTCTTGTGAGTTACAAACAATTCGATTATACTCGTTAAGTTATTTTAAAATGGACCATTAAGTTATTATTGACTGGAGTCACTCTATCAAATAATAGATTGTACTCATTCTTCCTGTTATTTTTTGTACCTGTTAACTACCTGCACCTCCCCCCAAGTCCCTCACCACCCTTCCTAGCCTCTGGCAACTATCCTCTACTCTCTGTGTTCATGAGTTCAATTGTTTTGATTTTTAGATCCCACAAATAAGTGGGAACATGCAGTGTTTGCCTTTCTGTGCCTGGCTTTATTTCACTTAACAAAATGATCTCTAGTTTTATCCATGTTGCTGCAAATTACCAGATCTCATTATTTTTATGGTTGAATATTACTCCATTGTGTCTATGTACCACATTTTCTTTATCCATTCACCTGTTGATGGACAACTAGGTTACTTTCAAAGCTTAGCTATTGAAAACCGTGCTGCAACAAACATGGGGAGTGCAGATATCTCTTTGATATACTCATTTCCTTTCTTTTGGGTATATACCCAGCAGTGAGATTGCTGGATCATATGGTAGCTCAATTTTTAATTTTTTCAGGAGCCTCCAAACTATTCTCCAAAGTAGTTGTGCCATTTACATTCCCACCAACAGTATATACCAAAGTTTCCCTTTTCTCCACATCCTCACCAGCATTTGTTATTGCCTGTCTTTTGAATACAAGCTATTTGAACTGGAGTGAGATAATATCTCATTGTAGTTTTGATTTGCATTTATCTCATGATCAGTGATGTTGAGCACCTTTTCCTATGTCTGTTTGCCATTTGTATACCTTCTTTTGAGAAATGTCTACTCAAATCTTTTGATCATTTTTGATTGGACTATTAGACTTTTCCCTATACAGTTATTTGAGCTTCTTATACATTCTGAGATAAGTTATTGAGCTCCTTATACATTCAAGGGATTCATAATCCCTTGTCAAGTAGGTTTGCAGATATTTTCTCCCGTTCTCTGAGTTGTCTCTTCACTTTGTTGATTGAATCCTTTGCTGTGCGGAAGATTTTTAACTTGGTGTGATCCCATTTGTCCATGTTGGTTTTGGTTACTTATGCTTGTGCCTACACTCAAGAAATCTTTGCCTAGACCAAAGTCCTGGATATTTTCCAGTTTTTTTTTTTTTTTGTAGTAGTTTCATAGTTTGGGGTCATAGATTTAGGTCTTTAATCATTTCGACTTTTATTTTTGTATATGGTGATAGATAGGGGTCCAGCTTTATTCTTCCAGCAGAAGTTTATTTGATGATGGAAATGTTCTAATGTGATTAGATTACATTAGGAAATGATTTGCTGTTCAATGTAGTACCCTCTAGCCCCATGTGGCCACTGAGCACTTAAGCTGTAGACAGTGGATAGAATTATTTGACTTCAATATATTTAAATTAAATAGTCACGTGGGACTAATTGCTACTGTATTAGACAACACAGTTTGGTAGGAGAGTCTGACTTTGAAGAAGTAAATGCAAAACAAAGACATATTCTCAGTTGGTAGTGGTTACTATGGAGGAAATAAACAGGTGATATGATGGGAGTGGTAGAGGAGGTTGGCTTCAGGGAGGGGTGTTAGGACAGCCTGTAGGTGGGAAGTAACCAGACTCATGAGAAGCTGAAGGAAGAGGATCGTAGGCAGAGGAAACAGCAAGTGGAAAGGCTGAGCCTGAGATTTCTCGGGAGCGTCCTGAGTGTGCTGACAGCTGTCCCTTTCTAGGCCCACATTGAAGCGGGAGGCTTCTACTTTGGGATGGCAAACTTGCTCGTCTGGGGGGAACTCTTCTGCCTGGGAGCATGCATTAGGTTCAAGAGTGACCAAAACGACCTTACAGAGATCTACCCCAGGTGAGCTGCCATCTCTTCTCTGCACAGCAGCTGGTGTAGGAACTGACCTCATGTCCCAGTGGCGCCAGCCATATTATTTTTGTTTTTCATACCCTAAGTATACACAGGCAGCACAGAAACTGTTTGCTGCCTAACCTACTTTCTGCATGTAAACCTTTTCTGATTTCTCTGGGGATAGAACTTACTTCCACTCTTTGACTCTTTTCTTTATCTACATTCCGATGCCTGTAACTTTCCTATCTTTCTACCTCCTTCACCCAATTTGTGTCCTCTCATTTGTTCTGCTCACCAGTTCACTGACTTATCCCTTCAGCATCTCCCACAAGACATATATGTGTTTCTGTTTCTAGTGTTATCTGTCTATAGCACCACAAAGCACTTCAAATATAAGAAAATATTTGATATTCGAGATATGGCTGGCCTTATTATTATTACCTATATCATAGTAATTATCATCACCATCATCATCCCAATTTTTACAGATGACAACTAGAAATGAGGCATAGGGAGATGCAGTGCCTTGCTTTAAGTCACCAGATGGTAAATAGGCCAGCCACAATGTCTGACTTTGAATTCAATGCTTTTCTAAAATACACTACCCATCTTCCTCATCATATTGCTTCAGCCTATTGAGCTGGCCAGTAATTGAACTGCTTCTCAAGTTTGAGAACTTGAGGAACTCAAATAAATAGCTTCTCTTTTTTCCATGCTCACTCCTATGGCCAGAGTCAGTTACAAAGATACCGTATTCTGAATAATTTATAACATGCTTTGTTATTTTCAAAATTTTTAACTGAAATTAAGATGCTAAAAAAAATTCTCCTAGAGGATTCTAGGGTCTCAAAATTAATAGACTCCTTCAGCTTAAAAAATATTGACTTGTGTTTGTTTTTTCTAGTTCACAGTCCTGTTTAGAGAAGGCTGACCCTTGCTCCAGCAATTTTGACTAATGCCTACCAGGCCCATTATCTCCTATGGTAAACACAATTTCCAGGAGTTGGAAGAGAGAGTAGGTTCAGGAGGCTAAAGAAATCCTGTGGGAAAGGAAAAAACGAGTGTGGAGGTGAGGGCTTCTCAGTTTTTTGCTTTCAAAGCTGGACTGTGACTGCTATTCTTTCTCCACTTTGGGAGCGTCTGGTTCACAGGAAGTTGGTTTAGGATCATGTTAGTCTGGGCTGTTGGGCCTCAGATTGCAGACCTTAAAAGTAAAACAAATGAACATTTTTATACGTCTCTCCTAATTCTTTCATAAACATTGAAACTTGAAACCATCCTGGGAGGAAGGCACTGTCATTTAAGCCGAAGAGGTGGTGCTGTGCATCGTTTACATGTGTGGTCTCTGTAATTCTAACCGCCTGGATTTGAAGTCTGACTCCACCCATTTGCCAGCTACGTCACCTTGGGCAAGCTCACCTCTCTGTGTCCCAGTAATGGTATTTAGCAGGTAGAATTTTTCAATGTTAAACGTAGTAATATATGAGAAACACACAAGCAGTTGAGAAATGGCAGTTATGATTTTCATCATTCCTGGGAAAGCTATAGATTGCTATACAGTGTAGGGATGTCACAATCATTTCTTTCTTTCTGAATCGAATTAAATCCAGCGTAAGCCTTCATTCACTAAGATTGGCAAAGATGTCCAATATTTGGCAATTTTATAAATCTTCTCACCTCTTTGTTTACTATAACTACCTCGAGACTTAGCCCAGAAGATGGAGAGAGGCCTTCAGTCTGTGCTGGTCCCACTGTTTTCCTGCTGTGCTGAGAGCTGGTCCTTTCCTATCTGTCAGCCACTGCCCTGGGGCCCTATCACTCGGCCCAAGGATCTCATGCTGCCATCCCCACTTGAGCCACGACCTTTCCCCATCACACTGTATCACATTCACCTGAAGTCCTGCTCACTGTGACCATGGAATCCTAAAACCCCTGTCTTGGACTCCCAAACTCTCTCCTGCATGATTATCACCATGACCTTCTTTAACCGCAAAGCCACACAGCTGCCAACCTCTTCCTGTAGGGCAGGCAGCTTTATCCTCTTGATGTGACTCAACACACTCCAAACAGGCAGCAGAATGCCAAATTCTGAACATTTTGTTAGGAAGGTTATGGTAAATATTTTAACTTGAATCCCTTAAGACAGAGACTGAACTCTCCAGATTGGGCCCACAGGCCTGCTAGGGAATTATCCAGAATAATTTACACATTTATGTTATGGCCCCTGTAGGTATTTTAGTTTTTAAATACTAGCATTAACAAAACCCTGGGTGGTGGAGGTTTTCTTTAAGCTTCAGTGCTCCAGTTACCCTACCTTCTTGTGGTAATGCCTGTTTTGTTTGTTTGTTTGCTTTTTGTTTTTATTTTTTTGAGACAGAGTTTCACTCTTATTGCCCAGGCTGGAGTGCAGTGAGGTGATCTTGGCTTACTGCAACCTCTGCCTCCTGGGTTCAAGCAATTCTCCTGCGTCGGTCTCTCCAGTAGCTGAGACTGCAGGTGTGTGACACCGCACCCAGCTAATATTTTGTATTTTTAGTAGAGACAAACTTTCACCATGCTGGCCAGGCTGGTCTTGAAATTCTGACCTCAGGTGATCCGTCCGCTTCAGCCTACCAAAGTTCTGGGATTACATGCGTGAGCCACCACACCTGGCCCCGGTAATGCCTGTTTTTAGGTTTTAAACCACATTAAAAAAATTAATTACTTTCCAGGGCAGGGAGTCCAGAACTGCAAACACAAGGCCTGGTTATTTTTCATATAAGAAGAAAAATAAATATTATCTCATTCTTGTGAAGTCTGCCCTGGCGCAGTAAAGGCATAAGACAGAGAAGCATATTATAAAATCATTTCAATATTAAATTGTAAAGCATCCTGATATGTTAATATTTTACAGAAAAGAAGTCAGATTTGTATGTTAGTGGCTTTTCCCAAATTCCTTGATAAATAGCAGAGTTTTTATTCCCATATTGCCCCTCTTTGCTGCAATAAATCCCCAGCAAATGAAGACACTTAATGATAGATACTTCATTACTTATAGAATTAATGATAGACATTCCAGTTTGGGCTGTTAGAATCTGTTGGTACCATTCTATGCATGTCCAGAAAAGAAAACACTTTTTGCAGCATCAGGCAATTGATATTTTAATGAGATTATGATATTTCTCTTTTAAGGTAAATCTGCATGGATAGTTTCTTTTTTCTCTCTCTCTCTTTTCTCTTCTGTTATTTCTACACAGTGATTGTTATTGGTCTTCTCTATCACATGTGGATATTTTGTGGTGAGACTCTCATATTTTTTTTCCTAGAGCACTCTGAGTATCATGAAGCTTGTCTAAATTTTCCATGCTGAATTCCATTAACCCCAAATCCAGATATGTAAAGAAAAATTAATTTGTAAGAAGCAAGATAATTGCATTTTAATTCAAAATCTAGGTCTAGACACCACTGAAATAAACTGTGCTTTAAAAATGAGTTGCACAGTTGGATGTATGTATCTGGTAAATAACAGATGAGAGTGCTTATAATCAGAAACACGTATTACTTCCCTTCAAATTGTTTTATGGAGAAGACCTTTGATCTTTGTTATTTGCTCCCTGTCTCTGCCTTATTACTCCCTTTTTTATTCATTCTATGAATGTGTCTTGATCATCTTGTACGAGGTACTAAAAGATTTGAACTTAATTCTGTAGGTAATAAGGAGGCAGCCACTATTTTAAAGCAAGAACATATGATATCACTAATCATCAGGGAAATGCCAATTAAAACCACAATGCAGTATCACATTATATCTGTGAGAACGGCTAAAAAGACAAAAGATAAGTGTTGGTGTGGGTGTGGAGGGAAGGAAATCCTTGCACACTGTTCATGAAAATGTAAGTTAGTATATCTATTATGGAAAAGAGTATGGAGGTTCCTTAAAGTAGTAACAATAGAACTACTATGTGATCCAGCAATCTCACTTCTGCTTAATATATATCCAAAGGTCATGAAATCAGTAAGTGGAAGAGATATCTGCATTCCCATGTTTATTGTAGCAGTATTCACAATAGCCAAGGTGTAAAACCAACATAGGTGTCCATCAATGAATAAATAAAGAAAATGTATTATGCTGTATATACACAGCGAAATACAATTAGCCTTAATAAGAAAGAAATCTTGCCGGGTGTTGTGGCTCATGCCTGTAATCTCAGCACTTTGGGAGGCCAAGGCAGGTGGATCACAAGGTGAAGAGATCAAGACCATCCTGGCCAACATGGTGAAACCTCGTTTCTACTAAAATTAGCCGGGCGTGGTGGCACATGCCTGTAATCCCAGCTACTTGGGAGGCTGAGGCAGGAGAATCACTTGAACTCAGGAGGCTGAGGTTGCAGTGAGCCAAAAATGCGCCATTGCACTCCAGCCTGGGC